>NC_091389.1:10977247-11044747 GCF_038502225.1 Cherax quadricarinatus
ACTGTACCACTAACACCTGGTCTGATGTACCACTAACATCTGGTCTGCTGTACCACTAACACCTGGTCTGCTGTTCCACTAACACCTGGTATACTGTACCACTAACAACTGCTCTGTACCACTAACACCTGCTCTGCTGTACCACTAACACCTGGTCTACTGTACCACTAACACCTGGTCTACTGTACCACTAACACCTGGTCTACTGTACCACTAACACCTGGTCTACTGTACCACTAACACCTGGTCTGATGTACCACTAACACCTGGTCTACTGTACCACTAACATCTGGTCTGCTGTACCACTAACACCTGGTCTGCTGTTCCACTAACACCTGGTATACTGTACCACTAACACCTGGTCTACTGTACCACTAACACCTGGTCTACTGTACCACTAACACCTGGTCTACTGTACCACTAACACCTGGTCTGCTGTACCACTAACACCTGGTCTACTGTACCACTAACACCTGGTCTACTGTACCACTAACACCTGGTCTACTGTACCACCAACACCTGGTCTACTGTACCACTAACACCTGGTCTACTGTACCACTAACACCTGGTCTACTGTACCACCAACACCTGGTCTACTGTACCACTAACACCTGGTCTACTGTACCACTAACACCTGGTCTACTGTACCACCAACACCTGGTCTACTGTACCACTAACACTTGGTCTACTGTACCACTAACACCTGGTCTACTGTACCACTAACACCTGGTCTGCTGTACCACTAACACCTGGTCTGCTGTACCACTAACACCTGCTCTGCTGTACCACTAACACCTGGTCTACTGTACCACTAACACCTGGTCTGCTGTACCACTAACACCTAGTCTGCTGTACCACTAACACCTGCTCTGCTGTACCACTAACACCTGCTCTGCTGTACCACTAACACCTAGTCTGCTGTACCACTAACACCTGCTCTGCTGTACCACTAACACCTGGTCTGCTGTACCACTAACACCTGCTCTGCTGTACCACTAACACCTGCTCTGCTGTACCACTAACACCTGGTCTGCTGTACCACTAATACCTGCTCTGCTGTACCACTAACACCTGGTCTTCTGTACCACTAACACATGCTCTGCTGTACCACTAACACCTGCTCTGCTGTACCACTAACACCTGGTCTACTGTACCACTAACACCTGGTCTACTGTACCACTAACACCTGCTCAGCTGTACCACTAACACCTGGTCTACTGTACCACTAACACCTGCTCTGCTGTACCACTAACACCTGCTCTGCTGTACCACTAACACCTGCTCTGCTGTACCACTAATACCTGGTCTGCTGTACCACTAACACCTGCTCTGCTGTACCACTAACACCTGGTCTGCTGTACCACTAACACCTGCTCTGCTGTACCACTAACACCTGCTCTGCTGTACCACTAACACCTGCTCTGCTGTACCACTAACACCTGCTCTGCTGTACCACTAACAACTGCTCTGTACCACTAACACCTGCTCTGCTGTACCACTAACACCTGGTCTGCTGTACCACTAACACCTGGTCTGCTGTACCACTAACACCTGGTCTGCTGTACCACTAACACCTGCTCTGCTGTACCACTAACACCTGCTCTGCTGTACCACTAACAACTGCTCTGTACCACTAACACCTGCTCTGCTGTACCACTAACACCTGGTCTGCTGTACCACTAACACCTGGTCTGCTGTACCACTAACACCTGCTCTGCTGTACCACTAACAACTGCTCTGTACCACTAACACCTGCTCTGCTGTACCACTAACACCTGCTCTGCTGTACCACTAACACCTGGTCTACTGTACCACTAACAACTGCTCTGTACCAATAACACCTGGTCTGCTGTACCACTAACACCTGGTCTGCTGTACCACTAACACCTGCTCTGCTGTACCACTAACACCTGCTCTGCTGTACCACTAACACCTGGTCTGCTGTACCACTAACACCTGGTCTGCTGTACCACTAACACCTGGTCTACTGTACCACTAACACCTGCTCTGTACCACTAACACCTGCTCTGCTGTACCACTAACACCTGGTCTACTGTACCACTAACACCTGGTCTGCTGTTCCACTAACACCTGCTCTGCTGTACCACTAACACCTGGTCTGCTGTACCACTAACACCTGCTCTGCTGTACCACTAACACCTGCTCTGCTGTACCACTAACACCTGCTCTGCTGTACAACTAACACCTGCTCTGCTGTACCACTAACACCTGCTCTGCTGTACCACTAACACCTGCTCTGCTGTACCACTAACACCTGGTCTGCTGTTCCACTAACACCTGGTCTACTGTACCACTAACACCTGCTCTGCTGTTCCACTAACACCTGCTCTGCTGTTCCACTAACACCTGCTCTGCTGTACCACTAACACCTGCTCTGCTGTACCACTAACACCTGCACTGCTGTACCACTAACACCTGCTCTGCTGTACCACTAACACCTGCTCTGCTGTACCACTAACACCTGGTCTACTGTACCACTAACACCTGCTCTGCTGTACCACTAACACCTGGTCTACTGTACCACTAACACCTGCTCTGCTGTACCACTAACACTTGGTCTGCTGTACCACTAACACCTGGTCTGCTGTACCACTAACACCTGGTCTACTGTACCACTAACACCTGCTCTGCTGTACCACTAACACCTGGTCTGCTGTACCACTAACAGCTGCTCTGCTGTACCACTAACACCTGGTCTGCTGTACCACTAACACCTGGTCTACTGTACCACTAACACCTGCTCTGCTGTACCACTAACACTTGGTCTGCTGTACCACTAACACCTGGTCTGCTGTACCACTAACACCTGGTCTACTGTGCCACTAACACCTGCTCTGCTGTACCACTAACACCTGGTCTGCTGTACCACTAACACCTGCTCTGCTGTACCACTAACACCTGGTCTGCTGTACCACTAACACCTGGTCTACTGTACCACTAACACCTGCTCTGCTGTACCACTAACACCTGGTCTGCTGTACCACTAACACCTGGTCTGCTGTACCACTAACACCTGCTCTGCTGTACCACTAACACCTGGTCTGCTGTACCACTAACACCTGGTCTGCTGTACCACTAACACCTGGTCTACTGTACCACTAACACCTGCTCTGCTGTACCACTAACACCTGGTCTGCTGTACCACTAACACCTGCTCTGCTGTACCACTAACACCTGGTCTGCTGTACCACTAACACCTGGTCTACTGTACCACTAACACCTGGTCTGCTGTTCCACTAACACCTGCTCTGCTGTACCACTAACACCTGGTCTGCTGTACCACTAACACCTGCTCTGCTGTACCACTAACACCTGCTCTGCTGTACCACTAACACCTGCTCTGCTGTACAACTAACACCTGCTCTGCTGTACCACTAACACCTGCTCTGCTGTACCACTAACACCTGCTCTGCTGTACCACTAACACCTGGTCTGCTGTTCCACTAACACCTGGTCTACTGTACCACTAACACCTGCTCTGCTGTTCCACTAACACCTGCTCTGCTGTTCCACTAACACCTGCTCTGCTGTACCACTAACACCTGCTCTGCTGTACCACTAACACCTGCTCTGCTGTACCACTAACACCTGCTCTTCTGTACCACTAACACCTGCTCTGCTGTACCACTAACACCTGGTCTACTGTACCACTAACACCTGCTCTGCTGTACCACTAACACCTGGTCTACTGTACCACTAACACCTGCTCTGCTGTACCACTAACACTTGGTCTGCTGTACCACTAACACCTGGTCTGCTGTACCACTAACACCTGGTCTACTGTACCACTAACACCTGCTCTGCTGTACCACTAACACCTGGTCTGCTGTACCACTAACACCTGCTCTGCTGTACCACTAACACCTGGTCTGCTGTACCACTAACACCTGGTCTACTGTACCACTAACACCTGCTCTGCTGTACCACTAACACTTGGTCTGCTGTACCACTAACACCTGGTCTGCTGTACCACTAACACCTGGTCTACTGTACCACTAACACCTGCTCTGCTGTACCACTAACACCTGGTCTGCTGTACCACTAACACCTGCTCTGCTGTACCACTAACACCTGGTCTGCTGTACCACTAACACCTGGTCTACTGTACCACTAACACCTGCTCTGCTGTACCACTAACACCTGGTCTGCTGTACCACTAACACCTGGTCTGCTGTACCACTAACACCTGCTCTGCTGTACCACTAACACCTGGTCTGCTGTACCACTAACACCTGGTCTGCTGTACCACTAACACCTGGTCTACTGTACCACTAACACCTGCTCTGCTGTACCACTAACACCTGGTCAGCTGTACCACTAACACCTGCTCTGCTGTACCACTAACACCTGGTCTGCTGTACCACTAACACCTGGTCTGCTGTACCACTAACACCTGGTCTACTGTACCACTAACACCTGCTCTGCTGTACCACTAACACCTGGTCTGCTGTACCACTAACACCTGGTCTGCTGTACCACTAACATCTGGTCTGCTGTACCACTAACACCTGGTCTACTGTACCACTAACACCTGCTCTGCTGTACCACTAACACCTGGTCTGCTGTACCACTAACACCTGGTCTGCTGTACCACTAACACCTGCTCTGCTGTACCACTAACACCTGGTCTGCTGTACCACTAACACCTGGTCTGCTGTACCACTAACACCTGGTCTACTGTACCACTAACACCTGCTCTGCTGTACCACTAACACCTGGTCAGCTGTACCACTAACACCTGGTCTGCTGTACCACTAACACCTGGTCTGCTGTACCACTAACACCTGGTCTGCTGTACCACTAACACCTGGTCTACTGTACCACTAACACCTGCTCTGCTGTACCACTAACACCTGGTCAGCTGTACCACTAACACCTGCTCTGCTGTACCACTAACACCTGGTCTGCTGTACCACTAACACCTGGTCTGCTGTACCACTAACACCTGGTCTGCTGTACCACTAACACCTGGTCTGCTGTACCACTAACACCTGGTCTGCTGTACCACTAACACCTGCTCTGCTGTACCACTAACACCTGCTCTGCTGTACACCAGAAGACATACAATAAACAATAATGTGAAGGATCTGGGAGTGATAATGTCAGAGAATCTCACTTTAAGATCACAACATTGTATGTACCATATGTGTTAGGATAATGACAGGATGGATAATGAGAACCTTCAAAACTAGGGAGGCCCATGATGACACTCTTCAGGTCACTTGTTCTCTCTAGGCTGGAATATTGCTGCACACTAACACCACCCTTCAAGACAGGTGATATTGCTGACCTGGAGAATGTACAGAGAACTTTCACGGCACACATAAGTACCGTAAAGCACCTAATATACATGGAACAGTTGAAGTACCTTGAATTGTACTCCCTGGAACACAGGCGAGAAAGATACACAGTAAATAGCAGTGACGCCACGAGCACAGTAAGAGAACACTGTATCAACATTCCTGGTCCCAGATTATTTAACATCTTATCAGAAGATATTAACTTTCCTGGACCAAATGTACATGTTTGTAAGTGGAAAATGGACAAGTATCTTCACCAGGTGCCAGATCAACCAGGCTGTGATGGATGTGTGGACCACTGGGCCACCACCAGCAACAACCACGTTGACCAGACAAGCGTCAGACAAGTCTGGTCCAGGATCTGACTGACAACTCAAGTGTGTGTGTGTGTGTGTGTGTGTGTGTGTGTGTTGTACTCACCTACTTGTGGTTGCTGGGGTTCGAGTCACAGCTCCTGTGTGTACTGATAACAGTGTGACTTATACCGACCTTGTTCACAGGTATTTTGTGAACATTGTGTGAACTAAGGGGAAGATTATAAAGGGTGAACTAAGGGGTAAGCAATAACGGGTGAACAAAGGGAGCTTGTACCCACCACCTACTGACCCCTTCCTCTGACACTCAGCCAAGTGCTAGTGGGTGCCAGAAGTCGTAACCCACTGAACCATTACCAACCCCCTAGCACCCCCTAGTTCTGCCCCCTAGCACCCCTTAGTTCTGCCCCCTAGCAAACCTTAGTTCTGCCCCCTAGCACCCCTTAGTTCTGCCCCCTAGCACCCCCAAGTTCTGCCCCCTAGCAAACCTTAGTTCTGCCCCCTAGCACCCCTTAGTTCTGCCCCGTAGCACCCCTTAGTTCTACCCCCTAGCAAACCTTAGTTCTGCTCCCTAGCACCCCTTAGTTCTTCCCCCTAGCACCCCTTAGTTCTGCCCCCTAGCAAACCTTAGTTCTGCCCCCTAGCAGCCCCTAGTTCTGCCCCCTAGCAAACCTTAGTTCTGCCCCCCTAGCACTCCTTAGTTCTGCCCCCCTAGCACCCCCTAGTTCTGCCTCTTAGCATTAGTTCTGCCCCCCTAGCACCCCTTAGTTCTGCCCCTAGCACCCATTAGTTCTGCCCCCCCTAGCAAACCTTAGTTTTGACCCCTAGCAAACCTTAGTTCTGCCCCCTAGCACCCCCTATTACCCCCTAGTTCTGCCCCTAGCACCCATTAGTTCTGCCCCTAGCACCCCTTAGTTCTGCCCCCTAGCACCCCTTTGTTCTGCCCCTAGCAAACCTTAGTTCTGCTCTCCTAGCACCCCTTAGTTCTGCCCCCTAGCACACCTTAGTTCTGGCCCCTAGCAAACCGTAGTTCTGCCCCCTAGCACTCCTTAGTTCTGCCCCCTAGCAAACCTTAGTTCTGCCCCCTAGCACCCCTTAGTTCTGCCCCCTAGCACTCCTTAGTTCTGCTCCCTAGCACTCCTTAGTTCTGCCCCCTAGCACCCCTTAGTTCTGCCCCCTAGTAAACCTTAGTTCTGCCCCCTAGCACTCCTTAGTTCTGTCCCCTAGCACTCCTTAGTTCTGCCCCCTACCACTCCTTAGTTCTGCTCCCTAGCACCCCTTAGTTCTGCCCCTTAACACCCCTTAGTTCTGCCCCCTAGCACTCCTTAGTTCTGCTCCCTAGCACTCCTTAGTTCTGTCCCCTAGCACCCCTTAGTTCTGTCCCCTAGCACTCCTTAGTTCTGCCCCCTAGCACTCCTTAGCTCTGCCCCCTAGCACTCCTTAGTTCTGCTCCCTAGCACCCCTTAGTTCTGCCCCCCTAACACCCCTTAGTTCTGCCCCCTAGCACTCCTTAGTTCTGCTCCCTAGCACTCCTTAGTTCTGTCCCCTAGCACCCCTTAGTTCTGTCCCCTAGTACTCCTTAGTTCTGCCCCCTAGCACTCCTTAGTTCTGTCCCCTAGTACTCCCTAGTTCTGCTCCCTAGCACCCCTTAGTTCTGCCCCCTAACACCCCTTAGTTCTGCCCCCTAGCACTCCTTAGTTCTGCTCCCTAGCACTCCTTAGTTCTGCCCCCTAGCACTCCTTAGTTCTGCCCCCTAGCACTCCTTAGTTCTGCCCCTAACACCCCTTAGTTCTGCCCCCTAGCACTCCTTAGTTCTGCTCCCTAGCACTCCTTAGTTCTGCCCCCTAGCACTCCTTAGTTCTGCCCCCTAGCACTCCTTAGTTCTGCCCCTAACACCCCTTAGTTCTGCCCCCTATCACTCCTTAGTTCTGCTCCCTAGCACTCCTTAGTTCTGCCCCCTAGCACTCCTTAGTTCTGGTCCCTAGCACTCCTTAGTTCTGTCCCCTAGCACTCCTTAGTTCTGCTCCCTAGCACTCCTTAGTTCTGTCCCCTAGCACTCCTTAGTTCTGCTCCCTAGCACTCCTTAGTTCTGCTCCCTAGCACTCCTTAGTTCTGCTCCCTAGCACTCCTTAGTTCTGCTCCCTAGCACTCCTTAGTTCTGCTCCCTAGCACTCCTTAGTTCTGCTCCCTAGCACTCCTTAGTTCTGCTCCCTAGCACTCCTTAGTTCTGCTCCCTAGCACTCCTTAGTTCTGTCCCCTAGCACTCCTTAGTTCTGCTCCCTAGCACTCCTTAGTTCTGTCCCCTAGCACTCCTTAGTTCTGCTCCCTAGCACTCCTTAGTTCTGCCCCCTAGCACTCCTTAGTTCTGCCCCCTAGCACTCCTTAGTTCTGTCCCCTAGCACTCCTTAGTTATGCTCCCTAGCACCCCTTAGTTCTGTCCCCTAGCACTCCTTAGTTCTGCTCCCTAGCACTCCTTAGTTCTGTCCCCTAGCACTCCTTAGTTCTGCTCCCTAGCACTCCTTAGTTCTGCTCCCTAGCACTCCTTAGTTCTGCCCCCTAGCACTCCTTAGTTCTGTCCCCTAGCACTCCTTAGTTCTGCCCCCTAGCACTCCTTCGTTCTCCTCCCTAGCACTCCTTAGTTCCGCTCCCTAGCACTCCTTAGTTCTGCTCCCTAGCACTCCTTAGTTCTGCTCCCTAGCACTCCTTAGTTCTGCTCCCTAGCACTCCTTAGTTCTGCTCCCTAGCACTCCTTAGTTCTGCTCCCTAGCACTCCTTAGTTCTGCTCCCTAGCACTCCTTAGTTCTGCTCCCTAGCACTCCTTAGTTCTGCTCCCTAGCACTCCTTAGTTCTGCTCCCTAGCACTCCTTAGTTCTGCTCCCTAGCACTCCTTAGTTCTGCTCCCTAGCACTCCTTAGTTCTGCTCCCTAGCACTCCTTAGTTCTCCTCCCTAGCACTCCTTAGTTCTGCTCCCTAGCACTCCTTAGTTCTGTCCCCTAGCACTCCTTAGTTCTGCTCCCTAGCACTCCTTAGTTCTGTCCCCTAGCACTCCTTAGTTCTGCCCCCTAGCACTCCTTAGTTCTGCTCCCTAGCACTCCTTAGTTCTGTCCCCTAGCACTCCTTAGTTCTGTCCCCTAGCACTCCTTAGTTCTGCTCCCTAGCACTCCTTAGTTCTGTCCCCTAGCACTCCTTAGTTCTGCTCCCTAGCACTCCTTCGTTCTCCTCCCTAGCACTCCTTAGTTCTGCTCCCTAGCACTCCTTAGTTCTGCTCCCTAGCACTCCTTAGTTCTGCTCCCTAGCACTCCTTAGTTCTGCTCCCTAGCACTCCTTAGTTCTGCTCCCTAGCACTCCTTAGTTCTGCTCCCTAGCACTCCTTAGTTCTGCTCCCTAGCACTCCTTAGTTCTGCTCCCTAGCACTCCTTAGTTCTGCTCCCTAGCACTCCTTAGTTCTGCTCCCTAGCACTCCTTAGTTCTGCTCCCTAGCACTCCTTAGTTCTGCTCCCTAGCACTCCTTAGTTCTGCTCCCTAGCACTCCTTAGTTCTGCCCCCTAGCGCTCCTTAGTTCTGTCCCCTAGCACTCCTTAGTTCTGCCCCCTAGCACTCCTTAGTTCTGTCCCCTAGCACTCCTTAGTTCTGCTCCCTAGCACTCCTTAGTTCTGTCCCGTAGCACTCCTTAGTTCTCCTCCCTAGCACTCCTTAGTTCTGCTCCCTAGCACTCCTTAGTTCTCCTCCCTCGCACTCCTTAGTTCTGCCCCCTAGCATTCCTTAGTTCTGCTCCCTAGCACTCCTTAGTTCTCCTCCCTAGCACTCCTTAGTTCTTCTCCCTAGCACTCCTTAGTTCTGCTCCCTAGCACTCCTTAGTTCTCCTCCCTAGCACTCCTTAGTTCTGCTCCCTAGCACTCCTTAGTTCTGCCCCCTAGCACCCCTTAGTTCTACTCCCTAGCACTCCTTAGTTCTCCTCCCTAGCACTCCTTAGTTCTGCTCCCTAGCACTCCTTAGTTCACCTCCCTAGCACTCCTTAGTTCTCCTCCCTAGCACTCCTTAGTTCTGCTCCCTAGCACTCCTTAGTTCTGCTCCCTAGCACTCCTTAGTTCTCCTCCCTAGCACTCCTTAGTTCTGCTCCCTAGCACTCCTTAGTTCTGCTCCCTAGCACTCCTTAGTTCTCCTCCCTAGCACTCCTTAGTTCTGCTCCCTAGCACTCCTTAGTTCTCCTCCCTAGCACTCCTTAGTTCTCCTCCCTCGCAATCCTTAGTTCTGCTCCCTAGCACTCCTTAGTTCTCCTCCCTAGCACTCCTTAGTTCTCCTCCCTCGCACTCCTTAGTTCTCCTCCCTCGCACTCCTTAGTTCTCCTCCCTAGCACTCCTTAGTTCTCCTCCCTAGCACTCCTTAGTTCTGCTCCCTTGCACTCCTTAGTTCTCCTCCCTAGCAATCCTTAGTTCTCCTCCCTAGCACTCCTTAGTTCTGCTCCCTAGGACTCCTTAGTTCTCCTCCCTAGCACTCCTTAGTTCTCCTCCCTAGCAATCCTTAGTTCTCCTCCCTAGCAATCCTTAGTTCTGCTCCCTAGCACTCATTAGTTCTCCTCCCTAGCACTCCTTAGTTCTGCTCCCTAGCACTCCTTAGTTCTGCCCCCTAGCACTCCTTAGTTCTCCTCCCTAACACTCCTTAGTTCTGCTCCCTAGCACTCCTTAGTTCTGCTCCCTAGCACTCCTTAGTTCTGTCCCCTAGCACTCCTTAGTTCTGCCCCCTAGCACTCCTTAGTTCTCCTCCCTAGCACTCCTTAGTTCTGCTCCCTAGGACTCCTTAGTTCTCCTCCCTAGCACTCCTTAGTTCTCCTCCCTAGCAATCCTTAGTTCTCCTCCCTAGCACTCCTTAGTTCTGCTCCCTAGCACTCCTTAGTTCTCCTCCCTAGCACTCCTTAGTTCTGCTCCCTAGCACTCCTTAGCTCTGCCCCCTAGCACTCCTTAGTTCTGCTCCCTAGCACTCCTTAGTTCTGCTCCCTAGCACTCCTTAGTTCTGCCCCCTAGCACTCCTTAGTTCTGCTCCCTAGCACTCCTTAGTTCTGCTCCCTAGCACTCCTTAGTTCTGCTCCCTAGCACTCCTTAGTTCTGCTCCCTAGCACTCCTTAGTTCTCCTCCCTAGCACTCCTTAGTTCTGCTCCCTAGCACTCCTTAGTTCTGCTCCCTAGCACTCCTTAGTTATGCTCCCTAGCACTCCTTAGTTCTCCTCCCTAGCACTCCTTAGTTCTGCCCCCTAGCACTCCTTAGTTCTCCTCCCTAGCACTCCTTAGTTCTGCTCCCTAGCACTCCTTAGTTCTCCTCCCTAGCACTCCTTAGTTCTGCTCCCTAGCACTCCTTAGTTCTCCTCCCTAGCACTCCTTAGTTCTCCTCCCTAGCACTCCTTAGTTCTGCTCCCTAGCACTCCTTAGTTCTCCTCCCTAGCACTCCTTAGTTCTCCTCCCTAGCACTCCTTAGTTCTGCTCCCTAGCACTCCTTAGTTCTGCTCCCTAGCACTCCTTAATTCTGCTCCCTAGCACTCCTTAGTTCTCCTCCCTAGCACTCCTTAGTTCTGCCCCCTAGCACTCCTTAGTTCTGGTCCCTAGCACTCCTTAGTTCTGCCCCCTAGCACTCCTTAGTTCTGCTTCCTAGCACCCCTTACTTCTGCTCCCTAGCACTCCTTAGTTCTCCTCCCTAGCACTCCTTAGTTCTGCTCCCTAGCACTCCTTAGTTCTGCTCCCTAGCACTCCTTAGTTCTGCTCCCTAGCACTCCTTAGTTCTGCCCCCTAGCACTCCTTAGTTCTGCTCCCTAGCACTCCTTAGTTCTGCCCCCTAGCACTCCTTAGTTCTGCTTCCTAGCACCCCTTAGTTCTGCTCCCTAGCACTCCTTAGTTCTCCTCCCTAGCACTCCTTAGTTCTGCTCCCTAGCACTCCTTAGTTCTGCTCCCTAGCACTCCTTAGTTCTGCTCCCTAGCACTCCTTAGTTCTGCTCCCTAGCACTCCTTAGTTCTGCTTCCTAGCACTCCTTAGTTCTGTCCCCTAGCACTCCTTAGTTCTGCTCCCTAGCACTCCTTAGTTCTGCTCCCTAGCACTCCTTAGTTCTGCTCCCTAGCACTCCTTAGTTCTGCCCCCTAGCACCCCTTAGTTCTGCTCCCTAGCACTCCTTAGTTCTGCTCCCTAGCACTCCTTAGTTCTGCTCCCTAGCACTCCTTAGTTCTGTCCCCTAGCACTCCTTAGTTCTGCCCCCTAGCACTCCTTAGTTCTGCTCCCTAGCACTCCTTAGTTCTGCTCCCTAGCACTCCTTAGTTCTGCTCCCTAGCACTCCTTAGTTCTGCCCCCTAGCACTCCTTAGTTCTGTCCCCTAGCACTCCTTAGTTCTCCTCCCTAGCACTCCTTAGTTCTGCTCCCTAGCACTCCTTAGTTCTGCTCCCTAGCACTCCTTAGTTCTGTCCCCTAGCACTCCTTAGTTCTCCTCCCTAGCACTCCTTAGTTCTGCTCCCTAGCACTCCTTAGTTCTGCTCCCTAGCACTCCTTAGTTCTGCCCCCTAGCACCCCTTAGTTCTGCTCCCTAGCACTCCTTAGTTCTGCTCCCTAGCACTCCTTAGTTCTGCTCCCTAGCACTCCTTAGTTCTGTCCCCTAGCACTCCTTAGTTCTGCCCCCTAGCACTCCTTAGTTCTGCTCCCTAGCACTCCTTAGTTCTGCTCCCTAGCACTCCTTAGTTCTGCTCCCTAGCTCTCCTTAGTTCTGCCCCATAGCACTCCTTAGTTCTGCCCCCTAGCACTCCTTAGTTCTGCTCCCTAGCACTCCTTATTTCTGCTCCCTAGCACTCCTTAGTTCTGCTCCCTAGCACTCCTTAGTTCTGTCCCCTAGCACTCCTTAGTTCTGCCCCCTAGCACTCCTTAGTTCTGCTCCCTAGTACTCCTTAGTTCTGCTCCCTAGCACTCCTTAGTTCTGCTCCCTAGCACTCCTTAGTTCTGCTCCCTAGCACTCCTTAGTTCTGCCCCCTAGCACTCCTTAGTTCTGTCCCCTAGCACTCCTTAGTTCTGCTCCCTAGCACTCCTTAGTTCTGTCCCCTAGCACTCCTTAGTTCTGCTCCCTAGCACTCCTTAGTTCTGCCCCCTAGCACTCCTTAGTTCTGTCCCCTAGCACTCCTTAGTTCTGCTCCCTAGCACTCCTTAGTTCTGCCCCCTACCACTCCTTAGTTCTGCTCCCTAGCACTCCTTAGTTCTGCTCCCTAGCACTCCTTAGTTCTGCTCCCTAGCACTCCTTAGTTCTGCCCCCTAGCACTCCTTAGTTCTGCCCCCTAGCACTCCTTAGTTCTGCTCCCTAGCACTCCTTAGTTCTGTCCCCTAGCACTCCTTAGTTCTGCTCCCTAGCACTCCTTAGTTCTGCTCCCTAGCACTCCTTAGTTCTGCTCCCTAGCACCCCTTAGTTCTGTCCCCTAGGACTGCTTAGTTCTGCTCCCTAGCACTCCTTAGTTCTGCCCCCTAGCACTCCTTAGTTCTGCCCCCTAGCACTCCTTAGTTCTGCTCCCTAGCACTCCTTAGTTCTGCTCCCTAGCACCCCTTAGTTCTGTCCCCTAGCACTCCTTAGTTCTGCTCCCTAGCACTCCTTAGTTCTGCCCCCTAACACTCCTTAGTTCTGCCCCCTAGCACCCCTTAGTTCTGCCCCCTAGCACTCCTTAGTTCTGCTCCCTAGCACTCCTTAGTTCTGCCCCCTAGCACTCCTTAGTTCTGTCCCCTAGCACTCCTTAGTTCTGTCCCCTTGCACTCCTTAGTTCTGCTCCCTAGCACTCCTTAGTTCTGCCCCCTAGCACTCCTTAGTTCTGTCCCCTAGCACTCCTTAGTTCTGCTCCCTAGCACTCCTTAGTTCTGCTCCCTAGCACTCCTTAGTTCTGCTCCCTAGCACTCCTTAGTTCTGTCCCCTAGCACTCCTTAGTTCTGCCCCCTAGCACTCCTTAGTTCTGCTCCCTAGCACTCCTTAGTTCTCCCCCCTAGCACCCCTTAGTTCTGTCCCCTAGCACTCCTTAGTTCTGCTCCCTAGCACTCCTTAGTTCTGCCCCCTAGCACTCCTTAGTTCTGCTCCCTAGCACTCCTTAGTTCTGCCCCCTACCACTCCTTAGTTCTACTCCCTAGCACTCCTTAGTTCTGCTCCCTAGCACTCCTTAGTTCTGCTCCCTAGCACTCCTTAGTTCTGCCCCCTAGCACTCCTTAGTTCTGCCCCCTAGCACTCCTTAGTTCTGCCCCCTAGCACTCCTTAGTTCTGCTCCCTAGCACTCCTTAGTTCTGTCCCCTAGCACTCCTTAGTTCTGCTCCCTAGCACTCCTTAGTTCTGCTCCCTAGCACTCCTTAGTTCTGCTCCCTAGCACCCCTTAGTTCTGGCCCCTAGCACTCCTTAGTTCTGCTCCCTAGCACTCCTTAGTTCTGCTCCCTAGCACTCCTTAGTTCTGCCCCCTAGCACCCCTTAGTTCTGCTCCCTAGCACTCCTTAGTTCTGCTACCTAGCACTCCTTAGTTCTGCTCCCTAGCACTCCTTAGTTCTGTCCCCTAGCACTCCTTAGTTCTGCAACCTAGCACTCCTTAGTTCTGCTCCCTAGCACTCCTTAGTTCTGCCCCCTACCACTCCTTAGTTCTGCTCCCTAGCACTCCTTAGTTCTGCTCCCTAGCACTCCTTAGTTCTGCTCCCTAGCACTCCTTAGTTCTGTCCCCTAGCACTCCTTAGTTCTGCCCCCTAGCACTCCTTAGTTCTGCTCCCTAGCACTCCTTAGTTCTGCTCGCTAGCACTCCTTAGTTCTGCTCCCTAGCACTCCTTAGTTCTGCCCCCTAGCACTCCTTGGTTCTGTCCCCTAGCACTCCTTAGTTCTCCTCCCTAGCACTCCTTAGTTCTGCTCCCTAGCACTCCTTAGTTCTGCTCCCTAGCACTCCTTAGTTCTGTCCCCTAGCACTCCTTAGTTCTCCTCCCTAGCACTCCTTAGTTCTGCTCCCTAGCACTCCTTAGTTCTGCTCCCTAGCACTCCTTAGTTCTGCCCCCTAGCACCCCTTAGTTCTGCTCCCTAGCACTCCTTAGTTCTGCTCCCTAGCACTTCTTAGTTCTGCTCCCTAGCACTCCTTAGTTCTGTCCCCTAGCACTCCTTAGTTCTGCCCCCTAGCACTCCTTATTTCTGCTCCCTAGCACTCCTTAGTTCTGCTCCCTAGCACTCCTTAGTTCTGCTCCCTAGCACTCCTTAGTTCTGCCCCCTAGCACTCCTTATTTCTGTCCCCTAGCACTCCTTAGTTCTCCTCCCTAGCACTCCTTAGTTCTGCTCCCTACCACTCCTTAGTTCTGCTCCCTAGCACTCCTTAGTTCTGCCCCCTAGCACTCCTTAGTTCTGCCCCTAGCACTCCTTAGTTCTGCTCCCTAGCACTCCTTAGTTCTGCTCCCTAGCACTCCTTAGTTCTGCTCCCTAGCACTCCTTAGTTCTGTCCCCTAGCACTCCTTAGTTCTGCCCCCTAGCACTCCTTAGTTCTGCTCCCTAGTACTCCTTAGTTCTGCTCCCTAGCACTCCTTAGTTCTGCTCCCTAGCACTCCTTAGTTCTGCTCCCTAGCACTCCTTAGTTCTGCCCCCTAGCACTCCTTAGTTCTGCCCCCTAGCACTCCTTAGTTCTGTCCCCTAGCACTCCTTAGTTCTGCTCCCTAGCACTCCTTAGTTCTGTCCCCTAGCACTCCTTAGTTCTGCTCCCTAGCACTCCTTAGTTCTGCCCCCTAGCACTCCTTAGTTCTGTCCCCTAGCACTCCTTAGTTCTGCTCCCTAGCACTCCTTAGTTCTGCCCCCTAGCACTCCTTAGTTCTGTCCCCTAGCACTCCTTAGTTCTGTCCCCTAGCACTCCTTAGTTCTGCTCCCTAGCACTCCTTAGTTCTGCCCCCTAGCACTCCTTAGTTCTGTCCCCTAGCACTCCTTAGTTCTGCTCCCTAGCACTCCTTAGTTCTGCTCCCTAGCACTCCTTAGTTCTGCTCCCTAGCACTCCTTAGTTCTGTTCCCTAGCACTCCTTAGTTCTGCCCCCTAGTACTCCTTAGTTCTGCTCCCTAGCACTCCTTAGTTCTCCCCCCTAGCACCCCTTAGTTCTGTCCCCTAGCACTCCTTAGTTCTGCTCCCTAGCACTCCTTAGTTCTGCCCCCTAGCACTCCTTAGTTCTGCTCCCTAGCACTCCTTAGTTCTGCCCCCTACCACTCCTTAGTTCTGCTCCCTAGCACTCCTTAGTTCTGCTCCCTAGCACTCCTTAGTTCTGCTCCCTAGCACTCCTTAGTTCTGCCCTCTAGCACTCCTTAGTTCTGCCCCCTAGCACTCCTTAGTTCTGCCCCCTAGCACTCCTTAGTTCTGCTCCCTAGCACTCCTTAGTTCTGTCCCCTAGCACTCCTTAGTTCTGCTCCCTAGCACTCCTTAGTTCTGCTCCCTAGCACTCCTTAGTTCTGCTCCCTAGCACCCCTTAGTTCTGTCCCCTAGGACTCCTTAGTTCTGCTCCCTAGCACTCCTTAGTTCTGCCCCCTAGCACTCCTTAGTTCTGCCCCCTAGCACTCCTTAGTTCTGCTCCCTAGCACTCCTTAGTTCTGCTCCCTAGCACCCCTTAGTTCTGTCCCCTAGCACTCCTTAGTTCTGCTCCCTAGCACTCCTTTGTTCTGCCCCCTAACACTCCTTAGTTCTGCCCCCTAGCACCCCTTAGTTCTGTCCCCTAGCACTCCTTAGTTCTGCTCCCTAGCACTCCTTAGTTCTGCCCCCTAGCACTCCTTAGTTCTGTCCCCTAGCACTCCTTAGTTCTGTCCCCTAGCACTCCTTAGTTCTGCTCCCTAGCACTCCTTAGTTCTGTCCCCTAGCACTCCTTAGTTCTGCTCCCTAGCACTCCTTAGTTCTGCTCCCTAGCACTCCTTAGTTCTGCTCCCTAGCACTCCTTAGTTCTGTTCCCTAGCACTCCTTAGTTCTGCCCCCTAGCACTCCTTAGTTCTGCTCCCTAGCACTCCTTAGTTCTCCCCCCTAGCACCCCTTAGTTCTGTCCCCTAGCACTCCTTAGTTCTGCTCCCTAGCACTCCTTAGTTCTTCCCCCTAGCACTCCTTAGTTATGCTCCCTAGCACTCCTTAGTTCTGTCCCCTAGCACTCCTTAGTTCTGCTCCCTAGCACTCCTTAGTTCTGCTCCCTAGCACTCCTTAGTTCTGCTCCCTAGCACTCCTTAGTTCTGCTCCCTAGCACTCCTTAGTTCTGCTCCCTAGCACTCCTTAGTTCTGCTCCCTAGCACTCCTTAGTTCTGCTCCCTAGCACTCCTTAGTTCTCCTCCCTAGCACTCTTTAGTTCTGCTCCCTAGCACTCCTTAGTTCTGCTCCCTAGCACTCCTTAGTTCTGCTCCCTAGCACTCCTTAGTTCTGCCCCCTAGCACTCCTTAGTTCTGTCCCCTAGCACTCCTTAGTTCTGCTCCCTAGCACTCCTTAGTTCTGCTCCCTAGCACTCCTTAGTTCTGCTCCCTAGCACTCCTTAGTTCTGCTCCCTAGCACCCCTTAGTTCTGCTCCCTAGCACTCCTTAGTTCTGCTCCCTAGCACTCCTTAGTTCTGCTCCCTAGCACTCCGTATTTCTGCCCCCTAGCACTCCTTATTTCTGCCCCCTAGCACTCCTTAGTTCTACCCCCTAGCAAACCTTAGTTTTGCCCCTTGCACGGCTTAGTTCTGCCCGCTAGCACCCCCTAGCACTATCCCGGGCATCCCCTAACACTACCCCTGGCACTGCCGAGCACTACCCCTGGCACCACCTAGCACTACCCCTGGCATTCCCTAGAACTACCCGTGGCACCACCTAGCACTTCCCCTGGCACCACCTAGCACTATCCCTGGCACTGCTGAGCACTACCCCTGGCACCACCTAGCACTACCCCTGGCACTGCCGAGCACTACCCCTGGCACCACCTAGCACTACCCCTGGCATTCCCTAGGACTACCCGTGGCACCACCTAGCACTACCCCTGGCACCACCTAGCACTACCCATGGCACCACCTAGGACTACCCGTGGCACCACCTAGCACTACCCGTGGCACCACCTAGCACTACCCCTGGCACCACCTAGCACTACCCGTGGCACCACCTAGCACTACCCCTGGCACTGCCGAGCACTACCCCTGGCACCACCTAGCACTACCCCTGGCACCACCTAGCACTACCCCTGGCATTCCCTAGGACTACCCGTGGCACCACCTAGCACTACCCCTGGCACTACCCGTGGCACCACCTAGCACTACCCGTGGCACCACCTAGCACTACCCCTGGCACTGCCGAGTACTACCCCTGGCACCACCTAGCACTACCCGTGGCACCACCTAGCACTACCCCTGGCACCACCTAGCACTACCCCTGGCACCACCTAGCACTACCCCTGGCACTGCCGAGCACTACCCCTGGCACCACCTAGCACTACCCCTGGGACCACCTAGCACTACCCCTGGCACCACCTAGCACTACCCGTGGCACCACCTAGCACTACCCGTGGCACCACCTAGCACTACCCCTGGCACTGCCGAGCACTACCCCTGGCACCACCTAGCACTACCCGTGGCACCACCTAGCACTACCCCTGGCACCACCTAGCACTACCCCTGGCACCACCTAGCACTACCCCTGGCACTGCCGAGCATTACCCCTGGCACCACCTAGCACTACCCCTGGCATTCCCTAGGACTACCCGTGGCACCACCTAGCACTACCCGTGGCACCACCTAGCACTACCCCTGGCACCACCTAGCACTACCCCTGGCACTGCCGAGCACTACCCCTGGCACCACCTAGCACTACCCCTGGCATTCCCTAGGACTACCCGTGGCACCACCTAGCACTACCCGTGGCACCACCTAGCACTACCCCTGGCACTGCCGAGCACTACCCCTGGCACCACCTAGCACTACCCCTGGCATTCCCTAGGACTACCCGTGGCACCACCTAGCACTACCCGTGGCACCACCTAGCACTACCCCTGGCTCCACCTAGCACTACCCGTGGCACCACCTAGCACTACCCCTGGCACCACCTAGCACTACCCCTGGCACCACCTAGCACTACGCGTGGCACCACCTAGCACTACCCGTGGCACCACCTAGCACTACCCCTGGCACCACCTAGCACTACCCGTGGCACCACCTAGCACTACCCCTGGCACCACCTAGCACTACCCCTGGCATTCCCTAGGACTACCCGTGGCACCACCTAGCACTACCCCTGGCATTCCCTAGGACTACCCGTGGCACCACCTAGCACTACCCCTGGCATTCCCTAGCACTACCCCTGGCACCACCTAGCACTACCCCTGGCATTCCCTAGGACTACCCGTGGCACCACCTAGCACTACCCCTGGCACCACCTAGCACTACCCCTGGCACCACCTAGCACTACCCGTGGCACCACCTAGCACTACCCGTGGCACCACCTAGCACTACCCGTGGCACCACCTAGCACTACCCGTGGCACCACCTAGCACTACCCGTGGCACCACCTAGCACTACCCCTGGCACCACCTAGCACTACCCGTGGCACCACCTAGCACTACCCGTGGCACCACCTAGCACTACCCCTGGCACCACCTAGCACTACCCCTGGCACCACCTAGCACTACCCCTGGCACCACCTAGCACTACCCCTGGCACCACCTAGCACTACCCCTGGCACCACCTAGCACTACCCGTGGCACCACCTAGCACTACCCCTGGCACCACCTAGCACTACCCCTGGCACCACCTAGCACTACCCGTGGCACCACCTAGCACTACCCGTGGCACCACCTAGCACTACCCGTGGCACCACCTAGCACTACCCGTGGCACCACCTAGCACTACCCGTGGCACCACCTAGCACTACCCGTGGCACCACCTAGCACTACCCCTGGCACCACCTAGCACTACCCCTGGCACCACCTAGCACTACCCGTGGCACCACCTAGCACTACCCGTGGCACCACCTAGCACTACCCGTGGCACCACCTAGCACTACCCGTGGCACCACCTAGCACTACCCGTGGCACCACCTAGCACTACCCGTGGCACCACCTAGCACTACCCCTGGCACCACCTAGCACTACCCCTGGCACCACCTAGCACTACCCGTGGCACCACCTAGCACTACCCGTGGCACCACCTAGCACTACCCGTGGCACCACCTAGCACTACCCGTGGCACCACCTAGCACTACCCGTGGCACCACCTAGCACTACCCGTGGCACCACCTAGCACTACCCGTGGCACCACCTAGCACTACCCCTGGCACCACCTAGCACTACCCCTGGCACCACCTAGCACTACCCGTGGCACCACCTAGCACTACCCGTGGCACCACCTAGCACTACCCGTGGCACCACCTAGCACTACCCGTGGCACCACCTAGCACTACCCGTGGCACCACCTAGCACTACCCCTGGCACCACCTAGCACTACCCCTGGCACCACCTAGCACTACCCGTGGCACCACCTAGCACTACCCGTGGCACCACCTAGCACTACCCGTGGCACCACCTAGCACTACCCGTGGCACCACCTAGCACTACCCGTGGCACCACCTAGCACTACCCGTGGCACCACCTAGCACTACCCCTGGCACCACCTAGCACTACCCCTGGCACCACCTAGCACTACCCCTGGCACCACCTAGCACTACCCCTGGCACCACCTAGCACTACCCCTGGCACCACCTAGCACTACCCGTGGCACCACCTAGCACTACCCCTGGCACCACCTAGCACTACCCCTGGCACCACCTAGCACTACCCGTGGCACCACCTAGCACTACCCGTGGCACCACCTAGCACTACCCGTGGCACCACCTAGCACTACCCGTGGCACCACCTAGCACTACCCGTGGCACCACCTAGCACTACCCGTGGCACCACCTAGCACTACCCCTGGCACCACCTAGCACTACCCCTGGCACCACCTAGCACTACCCGTGGCACCACCTAGCACTACCCGTGGCACCACCTAGCACTACCCGTGGCACCACCTAGCACTACCCGTGGCACCACCTAGCACTACCCGTGGCACCACCTAGCACTACCCGTGGCACCACCTAGCACTACCCCTGGCACCACCTAGCACTACCCCTGGCACCACCTAGCACTACCCGTGGCACCACCTAGCACTACCCGTGGCACCACCTAGCACTACCCGTGGCACCACCTAGCACTACCCGTGGCACCACCTAGCACTACCCGTGGCACCACCTAGCACTACCCGTGGCACCACCTAGCACTACCCGTGGCACCACCTAGCACTACCCCTGGCACCACCTAGCACTACCCCTGGCACCACCTAGCACTACCCGTGGCACCACCTAGCACTACCCGTGGCACCACCTAGCACTACCCGTGGCACCACCTAGCACTACCCGTGGCACCACCTAGCACTACCCGTGGCACCACCTAGCACTACCCCTGGCACCACCTAGCACTACCCCTGGCACCACCTAGCACTACCCGTGGCACCACCTAGCACTACCCGTGGCACCACCTAGCACTACCCGTGGCACCACCTAGCACTACCCGTGGCACCACCTAGCACTACCCGTGGCACCACCTAGCACTACCCGTGGCACCACCTAGCACTACCCGTGGCACCACCTAGCACTACCCCTGGCACCACCTAGCACTACCCGTGGCACCACCTAGCACTACCCCTGGCACCACCTAGCACTACAAGGTAGCGACAGTCAGTGCCAACCTGACTCTGATCAGGCCGAGTACCTGCCTTTCTGGTGCTGGTGTAATATAGTCCTGGTGCTAGTGTAATATAGTCCTGGTGCTAGTGTAATATAGTCCTGGTGCTAGTGTAATATAGTCCTGGTGCTAGTGTAATATAGTCCTGGTGCTAGTGTAATATAGTCCTGGTGCTAGTGTAATATAGTCCTGGTGCTGGTGTAATATAGTCCTGGTGCTAGTGTAATATAGTCCTGGTGCTAGTGTAATATAGCCCTGGTGCTAGTGTAATATAGTCCTGGTGCTAGTGTAATATAGTCCTGGTGCTGGTGTAATATAGTCCTGGTGCTAGTGTAATATAGTCCTGGTGCTAGTGTAATATAGTCCTGGTGCTAGTGTAATATAGTCCTGGTGCTGGTGTAATATAGTAGTGGTGCTGGTGTAATATAGTCCTGGTGCTGGTGTAATATAGTCCTGGTGCTAGTGTAATATAGTCCTGGTGCTGGTGTAATATAGTAGTGGTGCTGGTGTAATATAGTCCTGGTGCTAGTGTAATATAGTCCTGGTGCTAGTGTAATATAGTCCTGGTGCTGGTGTAATATAGTCCTGGTGCTAGTGTAATATAGTCCTGGTGCTAGTGTAATATAGCCCTGGTGCTAGTGTAATATAGTCCTGGTGCTAGTGTAATATAGTCCTGGTGCTAGTGTAATATAGTCCTGGTGCTGGTGTAATATAGTCCTGGTGCTAGTGTAATATAGTCCTGGTGCTAGTGTAATATAGTCCTGGTGCTAGTGTAATATAGTCCTGGTGCTAGTGTAATATAGTCCTGGTGCTAGTGTAATATAGCCCTGGTGCTAGTGTAATATAGTCCTGGTGCTAGTGTAATATAGTCCTGGTGCTAGTGTAATATAGTAATGGTGCTAGTGTAATATAGTCCTGGTGCTAGTGTAATATAGTCCTGGTGCTAGTGTAATATAGTCCTGGTGCTAGTGTAATATAGTCCTGGTGCTAGTGTAATATAGTCCTGGTGCTAGTGTAATATAGTCCTGGTGCTAGTGTAATATAGTCCTGGTGCTGGTGTAATATAGTCCTGGTGCTAGTGTAATATAGTCCTGGTGCTAGTGTAATATAGCCCTGGTGCTGGTGTAATATAGTCCTGGTGCTAGTGTAATATAGTCCTGGTGCTGGTGTAATATAGTCCTGGTGCTAGTGTAATATAGTCCTGGTGCTAGTGTAATATAGCCCTGGTGCTAGTGTAATATAGTCCTGGTGCTAGTGTAATATAGCCCTGGTGCTGGTGTAATATAGCCCTGGTGCTAGTGTAATATAGTCCTGGTGCTGGTGTAATATAGTCCTGGTGCTAGTGTAATATAGCCCTGGTGCTAGTGTAATATAGTCCTGGTGCTGGTGTAATATAGCCCTGGTGCTAGTGTAATATAGTCCTGGTGCTAGTGTAATATAGCCCTGGTGCTGGTGTAATATAGCCCTGGTGCTAGTGTAATATAGTCCTGGTGCTGGTGTAATATAGCCCTGGTGCTAGTGTAATATAGTCCTGGTGCTACTGTAATATAGCCCTGGTGCTGGTGTAATATAGCCCTGGTGCTAGTGTAATATAGTCCTGGTGCTGGTGTAATATAGCCCTGGTGCTAGTGTAATATAGTCCTGGTGCTAGTGTAATATAGTCCTGGTGCTAGTGTAATATAGCCCTGGTGCTAGTGTAATATAGTCCTGGTGCTAGTGTAATATAGCCCTGGTGCTAGTGTAATATAGCCCTGGTGCTAGTGTAATATAGCCCTGGTGCTAGTGTAATATAGTCCTGGTGCTAGTGTAATATAGTCCTGGTGCTTGTGTAATATAGCCCTGGTGCTAGTGTAATATAGCCCTGGTGCTAGTGTAATATAGTCCTGGTGCTAGTGTAATATAGCCCTGGTGCTAGTATGATATAGTCCTGGTGCTAGTGTGATATAGCCCTGGTGCTAGTGTAATATAGCCCTGGTGCTAGTATGATATAGTCCTGGTGCTAGTGTAATATAGCCCTGGTGCTAGTGTAATATAGTCCTGGTGCTAGTGTAATATAGTCCTGGTGCTAGTGTAATATAGCCCTGGTGCTAGTGTAATATAGCCCTGGTGCTAGTGTAATATAGTCCTGGTGCTAGTGTAATATAGTCCTGGTGCTAGTGTAATATAGTCCTGGTGCTAGTGTAATATAGTCCTGGTGCTAGTGTAATATAGTCCTGGTGCTAGTGTAATATAGCCCTGGTGCTAGTGTAATATAGCCCTGGTGCTAGTGTAATATAGCCCTGGTGCTAGTGTAATATAGTCCTGGTGCTAGTGTAATATAGTCCTGGTGCTAGTGTAATATAGTCCTGGTGCTAGTGTAATATACCCCTGGTGCTAGTGTAATATAGTCCTGGTGCTAGTGTAATATAGCCCTGGTGCTAGTGTAATATAGCCCTGGTGCTAGTGTAATATAGCCCTGGTGCTAGTGTAATATAGTCCTGGTGCTAGTGTAATATAGTCCTGGTGCTAGTGTAATATAGTCCTGGTGCTAGTGTAATATAGTCCTGGTGCTAGTGTAATATAGCCCTGGTGCTAGTGTAATATAGTCCTGGTGCTAGTGTAATATAGCCCTGGTGCTAGTGTAATATAGTCCTGGTGCTAGTGTAATATAGTCCTGGTGCTAGTGTAATATAGTCCTGGTGCTAGTGTAATATAGCCCTGGTGCTAGTGTAATATAGTCCTGGTGCTAGTGTAATATAGTCCTGGTGCTAGTGTAATATAGTCCTGGTGCTAGTGTAATATAGCCCTGGTGCTAGTGTAATATAGCCCTGGTGCTAGGTGACCCCCTGGCTGTGTTTAGGGGTCCCAAGACTTCAAGTGACCCCCTGGCTGTGTTTAGGGGTCCCAAGTCTTCAAGTGACCCCCTGCTGTGTTTAGGGGTCCCAAGTCTTCAAGTGACCCCCTGGCTGTGTTTAGGGGTCCCAAGACTTCAAGTGACCCCCTGGCTGTGTTTAGGGGTCCCAAGACTTCAAGTGACCCCCTGGCTGTTTAGGGGTCCCAAGACTCCAAGTGACCCCCTGGCTGTGTTTAGGGGTCCCAAGACTTCAAGTGACCCCCTGGCTGTGTTTAGGGGTCCCAAGTCTTCAAGTGACCCCCTGGCTGTGTTTAGAGGTCCCAAGACTTCAAGTGACCCCCTGGCTGTTTAGGGGTCCCAAGACTCCAAGTGACCCCCTGGCTGTGTTTAGGGGTCCCAAGACTTCAAGTGACCCCCTGCTGTGTTTAGGGGTCCCAAGACTTCAAGTGACCCCCTGGCTGTGTTTAGGGGTCCCAAGACTCCAAGTGACCCCCTGGCTGTGTTTAGGGGTCCCAAGACTTCAAGTGACCCCCTGCTGTGTTTAGGGGTCCCAAGACTTCAAGTGACCCCCTGCTGTGTTTAGGGGTCCCAAGACTTCAAGTGACCCCCTGGCTGTGTTTAGGGGTCCCAAGATTTCAAGTGACCCCCTGGCTGTGTTTAGGGGTCCCAAGACTTCAATTGACCCCCTGGCTGTGTTTAGGGGTCCCAAGACTTCAAGTGACCCCCTGCTGTGTTTAGGGGTCCCAAGACTTCAAGTGACCCCCTGGCTGTGTTTAGGGGTCCCAAGACTTCAAGTGACCCCCTGGCTGTGTTTAGGGGTCCCAAGACTTCAAGTGACCCCCTGCTGTGTTTAGGGGTCCCAAGACTTCAAGTGACCCCCTGCTGTGTTTAGGGGTCCCAAGACTTCAAGTGACCCCCTGGCTGTGTTTAGGGGTCCCTAGACTTCAAGTGACCCCCTGGTTGTTTTAGGGGTCCCAAGACTTCAATTGAGCCCCTGGCTGTATTTTAGGACCTTGCTGATCAACCAGGCTGTGGTTAAGGTCCCCAGCTGGTCACAGACCACCTATAGGTGGTGCCAGGGGTGATGGCAGGTGCTAGGTGGTGTTGCCATCACGATGGACCTCTATGACAACCTTCCATCTCAACAGTATGGCAACTGCTGCTCTCCTACCCACCATGGCAGCCCTTGTAAGCGAGCTTCGCACCATGGCAACTGTTGCCAATCCCAGCACAAGTGTTTCAACACCTTCCCTGTATGGCAACACCAGCGTGGCACCTCGCTGCCCCCATCTCACAGCTATGGCAACACTGTTGCTCTGGCACAAGGCTGTGGCACGTTTCACCCCTCACTCCAAATCTGTGGCAACCATATCCACTATGACAACCATCCTTCCATGTATGGCAACACGCTCTCTACCTCGTTATTATGGGACTGCGGCAATTCTGAGAAATGCCACAGTACAGCTCCTGTACCTCCTGCCCTGAGTAATGGCGACGATTACCAGAATTATGGCGACTATTGTCATATTTATGGCACATGCAGCACACCTAAAACATTGTTGCCAGTATCAAGGTGAGTTGCCATATCTCAACTTTGTTGCCAGTATTGAGTAGTTGCCATATCAACATTGTTGCCAGTATTGAGTAGTTGCCATATCAACATTGTTGCCAGTATTGAGTAGTTGCCATATCAACATTGTTGCCAGTATTGAGTAGTTGCCATATCAACATTGTTGCTAGTATTGAGTAGTTGCCATATCAACATTGTTGCCAGTATTGAGTAGTTGCCATATCAACATTGTTGCTAGTATTGAGTAGTTGCCATATCAACATTGTTGCCAGTATTGAGTAGTTGCCATATCAACATTGTTGCCAGTATTGAGTAGTTGCCATATCAACATTGTTGCTAGTATTGAGTAGTTGCCATATCAACATTGTTGCCAGTATTGAGTAGTTGCCATATCAACATTGTTGCTAGTATTGAGTAGTTGCCATATCAACATTGTTGCCAGTATTGAGTAGTTGCCATATCAACATTGTTGCCAGTATTGAGTAGTTGCCATATCAACATTGTTGCCAGTATTGAGTAGTTGCCATATCAACATTGTTGCCAGTATTGAGTAGTTGCCATATCAACATTGTTGCCAGTATTGAGTAGTTGCCATATCAACATTGTTGCCAGTATTGAGTAGTTGCCATATCAACATTGTTGCCAGTATTGAGTAGTTGCCATATCAACATTGTTGCCAGTATTGAGTAGTTGCCATATCAACATTGTTGCCAGTATTGAGTAGTTGCCATATCAACATTGTTGCCAGTATTAAGTAGTTGCCATATCAACATTGTTCCCAGTATTGAGTAGTTGCCATATCAACATTGTTGCCAGTATTGAGTAGTTGCCATATCAACATTGTTGCCAGTATTGAGTAGTTGCCATATCAACATTGTTGCCAGTATTGAGTAGTTGCCATATCAACATATTCTTGTGGTGCTTGTCTGGTGCTTGTCTGGTGCTTGTCTGGTGCTTGTCTAGTGCTTGTCTGGTGCTTGTCTGGTGCTTGTCTGGTGCTTGTCTAGTGCTTGTCTGGTGCTTGTCTGGTGCTTGTCTGGTGCTTGTCTAGTGCTTGTCTGGTGCTTGTCTGGTGCTTGTCTAGTGCTTGTCTGGTGCTTGTCTGGTGCTTGTCTGGTGCTTGTCTGGTGCTTGTCTAGTGCTTGTCTGGTGCTTGTCTGGTGCTTGTCTAGTGCTTGTCTGGTGCTTGTCTGGTGCTTGTCTAGTGCTTGTCTGGTGCTTGTCTGGTGCTTGTCTGGTGCTTGTCTAGTGCTTGTCTGGTGCTTGTCTGGTGCTTGTCTAGTGCTTGTCTGGTGCTTGTCTGGTGCTTGTCTAGTGCTTGTCTAGTGCTTGTCTGGTGCTTGTCTGGTGCTTGTCTAGTGCTTGTCTGGTGCTTGTCTGGTGCTTGTCTAGTGCTTGTCTGGTGCTTGTCTGGTGCTTGTCTAGTGCTTGTCTGGTGCTTGTCTGGTGCTTGTCTGGTGCTTGTCTGGTGCTTGTCTAATGCTTGTCTGGTGCTTGTCTGGTGCTTGTCTGGTGCTTGTCTAGTGCTTGTCTGGTGCTTGTCTGGTGCTTGTCTGGTGCTTGTCTGGTGCTTGTCTAGTGCTTGTCTGGTGCTTGTCTGGTGCTTGTCTGGTGCTTGTCTGGTGCTTGTCTGGTGCTTGTCTAGTGCTTGTCTGGTGCTTGTCTGGTGCTTGTCTGGTGCTTGTCTGGTGCTTGTCTGGTGCTTGTCTAGTGCTTGTCTGGTGCTTGTCTGGTGCTTGTCTAGTGCTTGTCTGGTGCTTGTCTGGTGCTTGTCTGGTGCTTGTCTGGTGCTTGTCTAGTGCTTGTCTGGTGCTTGTCTGGTGCTTGTCTGGTGCTTGTCTGGTGCTTGTCTGGTGTTTGTCTAGTGCTTGTCTGGTGCTTGTCTGGTGCTTGTCTAGTGCTTGTCTAGTGCTTGTCTAGTGCTTGTCTAGTGCTTGTCTGGTGCTTGTCTGGTGCTTGTCTAGTGCTTGTCTAGTGCTTGTCTAGTGCTTGTCTGGTGCTTGTCTAGTGCTTGTCTAGTGCTTGTCTGGTGCTTGTCTAGTGCTTGTCTGGTGCTTGTCTGGTGCTTGTCTAGTGCTTGTCTAGTGCTTGTCTGGTGCTTGTCTAGTGCTTGTCTGGTGCTTGTCTGGTGCTTGTCTGGTGCTTGTCTGGTGCTTGTCTGGTGCTTGTCTGGTGCTTGTGTGGTGCTTGTCTGGTGCTTGTCTGGTGCTTGTCTGGTGCTTGTCTGGTGCTTGTCTAGTGCTTGTCTGGTGCTTGTCTAGTGCTTGTCTAGTGCTTGTCTGGTGCTTGTCTGGTGCTTGTCTGGTGCTTGTCTAGTGCTTGTCTGGTGCTTGTCTGGTGCTTGTCTGGTGCTTGTCTAGTGCTTGTCTAGTGCTTGTCTAGTGCTTGTCTGGTGCTTGTCTGGTGCTTGTCTGGTGCTTGTCTAGTGCTTGTCTGGTGCTTGTCTGGTGCTTGTGTGGTGCTTGTCTAGTGCTTGTCTAGTGCTTGTCTAGTGCTTGTCTGGTGCTTGTCTAGTGCTTGTCTAGTGCTTGTCTGGTGCTTGTCTGGTGCTTGTCTGGTGCTTGTCTGGTGCTTGTGTGGTGCTTGTCTAGTGCTTGTCTGGTGCTTGTCTAGTGCTTGTCTAGTGCTTGTCTGGTGCTTGTCTGGTGCTTGTCTGGTGCTTGTCTGGTGCTTGTCTGGTGCTTGTCTGGTGCTTGTCTGGTGCTTGTCTAGTGCTTGTCTAGTGCTTGTCTAGTGCTTGTCTGGTGCTTGTCTAGTGCTTGTCTGGTGCTTGTCTGGTGCTTTTCTGGTGCTTGTCTGGTGCTTGTCTGGTGCTTGTCTAGTGCTTGTCTGGTGCTTGTCTAGTGCTTGTCTAGTGCTTGTCTGGTGCTTGTCTAGTGCTTGTCTGGTGCTTGTCTGGTGCTTGTCTGGTGCTTGTCTGGTGCTTGTGTGGTGCTTGTCTGGTGCTTGTCTAGTGCTTGTCTAGTGCTTGTCTGGTGCTTGTCTGGTGCTTGTCTGGTGCTTGTCTAGTGCTTGTCTGGTGCTTGTCTGGTGCTTGTCTGGTGCTTGTCTAGTGCTTGTCTGGTGCTTGTGTGGTGCTTGTCTGGTGCTTGTCTAGTGCTTGTCTGGTGCTTGTCTGGTGCTTGTCTAGTGCTTGTCTGGTGCTTGTCTGGTGCTTGTCTGGTGCTTGTCTGGTGCTTGTCTAGTGCTTGTCTAGTGCTTGTCTAGTGCTTGTCTAGTGCTTGTCTGGTGCTTGTCTGGTGCTTGTCTGGTGCTTGTCTGGTGCTTGTCTGGTGCTTGTGTGGTGCTTGTCTGGTGCTTGTCTGGTGCTTGTCTGGTGCTTGTCTAGTGCTTGTCTAGTGCTTGTCTGGTGCTTGTCTGGTGCTTGTCTGGTGCTTGTCTAGTGCTTGTCTGGTGCTTGTCTAGTGCTTGTCTGGTGCTTGTCTAGTGCTTGTCTAGTGCTTGTCTGGTGCTTGTCTGGTGCTTGTCTAGTGCTTGTCTAGTGCTTGTCTGGTGCTTGTCTGGTGCTTGTCTGGTGCTTGTCTAGTGCTTGTCTGGTGCTTGTCTAGTGCTTGTCTAGTGCTTGTCTGGTGCTTGTCTGGTGCTTGTCTGGTGCTTGTCTGGTGCTTGTCTGGTGATTGTCTAGTGCTTGTCTGGTGCTTGTCTGGTGCTTGTCTGGTGCTTGTCTAGTGCTTGTCTGGTGCTTGTCTAGTGCTTGTCTGGTGCTTGTCTAGTGCTTGTCTGGTGCTTGTCTGGTGCTTTTCTGGTGCTTGTCTGGTGCTTGTCTGGTGCTTGTCTAGTGCTTGTCTGGTGCTTGTCTGGTGCTTGTCTAGTGCTTGTCTGGTGCTTGTCTGGTGCTTGTCTGGTGCTTGTCTGGTGCTTGTCTGGTGCTTGTCTGGTGCTTGTCTGGTGCTTGTCTAGTGCTTGTCTAGTGCTTGTCTGGTGCTTGTCTAGTGCTTGTCTGGTGCTTGTCTGGTGCTTGTCTAGTGCTTGTCTGGTGCTTGTGTGGTGCTTGTGTGGTGCTTGTCTAGTGCTTGTCTGGTGCTTGTCTGGTGCTTGTCTAGTGCTTGTCTGGTGCTTGTCTGGTGCTTGTCTGGTGCTTGTCTGGTGCTTGTCTAGTGCTTGTCTAGTGCTTGTCTGGTGCTTGTCTGGTGCTTGTCTGGTGCTTGTCTGGTGCTTGTCTGGTGCTTGTCTGGTGCTTGTCTGGTGCTTGTCTAGTGCTTGTCTAGTGCTTGTCTGGTGCTTGTCTGGTGCTTGTCTGGTGCTTGTCTAGTGCTTGTCTGGTGCTTGTCTAGTGCTTGTCTGGTGCTTGTCTAGTGCTTGTCTAGTGCTTGTCTGGTGCTTGTCTGGTGCTTGTCTAGTGCTTGTCTAGTGCTTGTCTGGTGCTTGTCTGGTGCTTGTGTGGTGCTTGTGTGGTGCTTGTCTAGTGCTTGTCTAGTGCTTGTCTGGTGCTTGTCTAGTGCTTGTCTAGTGCTTGTCTGGTGCTTGTCTGGTGCTTGTCTGGTGCTTGTCTGGTGCTTGTGTGGTGCTTGTCTAGTGCTTGTCTGGTGCTTGTCTAGTGCTTGTCTAGTGCTTGTCTGGTGCTTGTCTGGTGCTTGTCTAGTGCTTGTCTGGTGCTTGTCTGGTGCTTGTCTAGTGCTTGTCTGGTGCTTGTCTGGTGCTTGTCTGGTGCTTGTCTGGTGCTTGTCTAGTGCTTGTCTGGTGCTTGTCTGGTGCTTGTCTGGTGCTTGTCTAGTGCTTGTCTAGTGCTTGTCTGGTGCTTGTCTAGTGCTTGTCTAGTGCTTGTCTGGTGCTTGTGTGGTGCTTGTGTGGTGCTTGTGTGGTGCTTGTCTGGTGCTTGTCTGGTGCTTGTCTAGTGCTTGTCTGGTGCTTGTCTAGTGCTTGTCTAGTGCTTGTCTGGTGCTTGTCTGGTGCTTGTGTGGTGCTTGTCTGGTGCTTGTCTGGTGCTTGTGTGGTGCTTGTCTGGTGCTTGTCTGGTGCTTGTCTAGTGCTTGTCTGGTGCTTGTCTGGTGCTTGTCTGGTGCTTGTCTAGTGCTTGTCTGGTGCTTGTCTGGTGCTTGTCTGGTGCTTGTCTAGTGCTTGTCTGGTGCTTGTGTGGTGCTTGTGTGGTGCTTGCCTAGTGCTTGTCTGGTGCTTGTGTGGTGCTTGTCTGGTGCTTGTCTAGTGCTTGTCTGGTGCTTGTCTGGTGCTTGTCTGGTGCTTGTCTGGTGCTTGTCTGGTGCTTGTGTGGTGCTTGTCTAGTGCTTGTCTGGTGCTTGTCTAGTGTTTGTCTAGTGCTTGTCTGGTGCTTGTCTGGTGCTTGTCTGGTGCTTGTCTAGTGCTTGTCTGGTGCTTGTCTAGTGCTTGTCTAGTGCTTGTCTGGTGCTTGTCTAGTGCTTGTCTAGTGCTTGTCTGGTGCTTGTCTAGTGCTTGTCTGGTGCTTGTCTGGTGCTTGTCTGGTGCTTGTCTGGTGCTTGTGTGGTGCTTGTCTAGTGCTTGTCTGGTGCTTGTGTGGTGCTTGTCTAGTGCTTGTCTAGTGCTTGTCTAGTGCTTGTCTAGTGCTTGTCTGGTGCTTGTCTGGTGCTTGTCTGGTGCTTGTCTGGTGCTTGTCTGGTGCTTGTCTAGTGCTTGTCTGGTGCTTGTCTGGTGCTTGTCTGGTGCTTGTCTAGTGCTTGTCTGGTGCTTGTCTAGTGCTTGTCTAGTGCTTGTCTAGTGCTTGTCTGGTGCTTGTCTGGTGCTTGTCTGGTGCTTGTCTAGTGCTTGTCTAGTGCTTGTCTGGTGCTTGTCTGGTGCTTGTCTGGTGCTTGTCTGGTGCTTGTCTAGTGCTTGTCTGGTGCTTGTCTGGTGCTTGTGTGGTGCTTGTCTAGTGCTTGTCTAGTGCTTGTCTAGTGCTTGTCTGGTGCTTGTCTAGTGCTTGTCTGGTGCTTGTCTGGTGCTTGTCTGGTGCTTGTCTGGTGCTTGTCTGGTGCTTGTCTGGTGCTTGTCTGGTGCTTGTCTAGTGCTTGTCTGGTGCTTGTCTGGTGCTTGTCTGGTGCTTGTCTAGTGCTTGTCTGGTGCTTGTCTAGTGCTTGTCTAGTGCTTGTCTAGTGCTTGTCTGGTGCTTGTCTGGTGCTTGTCTGGTGCTTGTCTAGTGCTTGTCTAGTGCTTGTCTGGTGCTTGTCTGGTGCTTGTCTGGTGCTTGTCTGGTGCTTGTCTAGTGCTTGTCTGGTGCTTGTCTGGTGCTTGTGTGGTGCTTGTCTAGTGCTTGTCTAGTGCTTGTCTAGTGCTTGTCTGGTGCTTGTCTAGTGCTTGTCTGGTGCTTGTCTGGTGCTTGTCTGGTGCTTGTCTGGTGCTTGTCTGGTGCTTGTGTGGTGCTTGTCTAGTGCTTGTCTGGTGCTTGTCTAGTGCTTGTCTGGTGCTTGTCTGGTGCTTGTCTGGTGCTTGTCTGGTGCTTGTCTGGTGCTTGTCTGGTGCTTGTCTGGTGCTTGTCTAGTGCTTGTCTAGTGCTTGTCTAGTGCTTGTCTAGTGCTTGTCTTGTGCTTGTCTGGTGCTTGTCTGGTGCTTGTCTGGTGCTTGTCTGGTGCTTGTCTAGTGCTTGTCTGGTGCTTGTCTAGTGCTTGTCTAGTGCTTGTCTGGTGCTTGTCTAGTGCTTGTCTAGTGCTTGTCTGGTGCTTGTCTGGTGCTTGTCTGGTGCTTGTCTGGTGCTTGTGTGGTGCTTGTCTGGTGCTTGTCTGGTGCTTGTCTGGTGCTTGTCTAGTGCTTGTCTAGTGCTTGTCTGGTGCTTGTCTGGTGCTTGTCTGGTGCTTGTCTAGTGCTTGTCTGGTGCTTGTCTGGTGCTTGTCTAGTGCTTGTCTGGTGCTTGTGTGGTGCTTGTGTGGTGCTTGTCTAGTGCTTGTCTGGTGCTTGTGTGGTGCTTGTCTGGTGCTTGTCTAGTGCTTGTCTGGTGCTTGTCTGGTGCTTGTCTGGTGCTTGTCTGGTGCTTGTGTGGTGCTTGTCTAGTGCTTGTCTGGTGCTTGTCTAGTGCTTGTCTAGTGCTTGTCTGGTGCTTGTCTGGTGCTTGTCTGGTGCTTGTCTAGTGCTTGTCTGGTGCTTGTCTAGTGCTTGTCTAGTGCTTGTCTGGTGCTTGTCTAGTGCTTGTCTAGTGCTTGTCTGGTGCTTGTCTAGTGCTTGTCTGGTGCTTGTCTGGTGCTTGTCTGGTGCTTGTCTGGTGCTTGTGTGGTGCTTGTCTAGTGCTTGTCTGGTGCTTGTGTGGTGCTTGTCTGGTGCTTGTCTAGTGCTTGTCTTTTGCTTGTCTAGTGCTTGTCTGGTGCTTGTCTGGTGCTTGTCTAGTGCTTGTCTGGTGCTTGTCTGGTGCTTGTCTAGTGCTTGTCTGGTGCTTGTGTGGTGCTTGTCTGGTGCTTGTCTAGTGCTTGTCTGGTGCTTGTGTGGTGCTTGTGTGGTGCTTGTCTAGTGCTTGTCTGGTGCTTGTGTGGTGCTTGTCTGGTGCTTGTCTGGTGCTTGTCTGGTGCTTGTCTAGTGCTTGTCTGGTGCTTGTCTGGTGCTTGTCTGGTGCTTGTCTAGTGCTTGTCTGGTGCTTGTGTGGTGCTTGTCTGGTGCTTGTCTAGTGCTTGTCTGGTGCTTGTGTTGTGCTTGTCTGGTGCTTGTCTAGTGCTTGTCTGGTGCTTGTCTGGTGCTTGTCTGGTGCTTGTCTAGTGCTTGTCTGGTGCTTGTCTGGTGCTTGTCTAGTGCTTGTCTGGTGCTTGTCTAGTGCTTGTCTGGTGCTTGTCTAGTGCTTGTCTTGTGCTTGTCTGGTGCTTGTCTAGTGCTTGTCTGGTGCTTGTCTGGTGCTTGTCTGGTGCTTGTCTGGTGCTTGTCTAGTGCTTGTCTGGTGCTTGTCTGGTGCTTGTCTAGTGCTTGTCTGGTGCTTGTCTGGTGCTTGTCTGGTGCTTGTCTAGTGCTTGTCTAGTGCTTGTCTGGTGCTTGTCTGGTGATTGTCTAGTGCTTGTCTGGTGCTTGTCTGGTGCTTGTCTAGTGCTTGTCTGGTGCTTGTCTAGTGCTTTTCTGGTGCTTGTCTGGTGCTTGTCTAGTGCTTGTCTGGTGCTTGTCTAGTGCTTGTCTGGTGCTTGTCTAGTGCTTGTCTAGTGCTTGTCTAGTGCTTGTCTGGTGCTTGTCTGGTGCTTGTCTGGTGCTTGTCTAGTGCTTGTCTGGTGCTTGTCTAGTGCTTGTCTGGTGCTTGTCTGGTGCTTGTCTAGTGCTTGTCTAGTGCTTGTCTGGTGCTTGTCTGGTGCTTGTCTAGTGCTTGTCTGGTGCTTGTCTAGTGCTTGTCTGATGCTTGTCTAGTGCTTGTCTGGTGCTTGTCTGGTGCTTGTCTGGTGCTTGTCTGGTGCTTGTCTAGTGCTTGTCTGGTGCTTGTCTAGTGCTTGTCTAGTGCTTGTCTAGTGCTTGTGTGGTGCTTGTCTGGTGCTTGTCTGGTGCTTGTGTGGTGCTTGTCTAGTGCTTGTCTGGTGCTTGTCTGGTGCTTGTCTAGTGCTTGTCTAGTGCTTGTCTGGTGCTTGTCTAGTGCTTGTCTAGTGCTTGTCTAGTGCTTGTCTAGTGCTTGTCTGGTGCATGTCTGGTGCTTGTCTAGTGCTTGTCTAGTGCTTGTCTGGTGCTTGTCTGGTGCTTGTCTTGTGCTTGTCTGGTGCTTGTCTGGTGCTTGTCTAGTGCTTGTCTAGTGCTTGTCTGGTGCTTGTCTGGTGCTTGTCTGGTCAACCAGGTTGTTGTCTGGTACTACCAGATCTGTTAGTACCAGGTCTGGCAGTACTAGGTATGGTAGTACTAGGTCTGGTAGTACCAGGTCTGGTAGTACCAGGTCTGGCAGTACCAGGTCTGGCAGTACTATGTATGGTAGTACTAGGTCTGGTAGTACTAGGTCTGGTAGTACCAGGTCTGGCAGTACCAGGTCTGGCAGTACTAGGTATGGTAGTACTAGGTCTGGTAGTACTAGGTCTGGTAGTACCAGGTCTGGCAGTACCAGACCTGGTAGTACTAGGTATGGTAGTAATAGGTCTGGTAGTACCAGGTCTGGTAGTACTTTGTCTGGTAGGCTGGTAGGGGGTACTGACCCAGGTATCCTGGCAGTACCAGACCTTGTAGTACCAGGGCTGGCTTGTATGGGGTACTGACCCAGGTACCCTGGCAGTACCAGACCTGGTAGCACCAGGGCTGGCTGGTAGGGGGTACTGACCCAGGTACCCTGGCAGTACCAGGGCTGGCAGTACCAGACCTGGTAGCACCAGGGCTGGCTGGTATGGGGTACTGACCCAGGTACCCTGGCAGTACCAGACCTGGTAACACCAGGGCTGGCTGGTAGAGGGTACTGGCCCAGGTACCCTGGCAGTACCAGACCTGGTAGTACCAGGGCTGGCTGGTAGAGGGTACTGACCCAGGTACCCTGGCAGTACCAGACCTGGTAGTACCAGGGCTGGCTGGTAGAGGGTACTGACCCAGGTACCCTGGCAGTACCAGACCTGGTAGTACCAGGGCTGGCTGGTAGAGGGTACTGACCCAGGTACCCTGGCAGTACCAGACCTGGCAGTACCAGGGCTGGCTGGTAGAGGGTACTGACCCAGGTACCCTGGCAGTACCAGACCTGGTAGTACCAGGGCTGGCTGGTAGAGGGTACTGACCCAGGTACCCTGGCAGTACCAGACCTGGTAGTACCAGGGCTGGCTGGTAGAGGGTACTGACCCAGGTACCCTGGCAGTACCAGACCTGGTAGTACCAGGGCTGGCTGGTAGAGGGTACTGACCCAGGTACCCTGGCAGTACCAGACCTGGTAGTACCAGGGCTGGCTGGTAGAGGGTACTGACCCAGGTACCCTGGCAGTACCAGACCTGGTAGTACCAGGGCTGGCTGGTAGAGGGTACTGACCCAGGTACCCTGGCAGTACCAGACCTGGTAGTACCAGGGCTGGCTGGTAGAGGGTACTGACCCAGGTACCCTGGCAGTACCAGACCTGGTAGTACAAGGGCTGGCTGGTAGAGGGTACTGACCCAGGTACCCTGGCAGTACCAGACCTGGTAGTACCAGGGCTGGCTGGTAGAGGGTACTGACCCAGGTACCCTGGCAGTACCAGACCTGGCAGTACCAGGGCTGGCTGGTAGAGGGTACTGACCCAGGTACCCTGGCAGTACCAGACCTGGTAGTACCAGGGCTGGCTGGTAGAGGGTACTGACCCAGGTACCCTGGCAGTACCAGACCTGGTAGTACCAGGGCTGGCTGGTAGAGGGTACTGACCCAGGTACCCTGGCAGTACCAGACCTGGTAGTACCAGGGCTGGCTGGTAGAGGGTACTGACCCAGGTACCCTGGCAGTACCAGACCTGGTAGTACCAGGGCTGGCTGGTAGAGGGTACTGACCCAGGTACCCTGGCAGTACCAGACCTGGCAGTACCAGGGCTGGCTGGTAGAGGGTACTGACCCAGGTACCCTGGCAGTACCAGGGCTGGCTGGTAGAGGGTACTGACCCAGGTACCAAAATACCACTCCCAAGGTACTCGCTATTTATTTTTGTTCTGATGTAGTGTTTGTTATAGTGGTTCTATATTGGTGTTAGTGGTGCTATATTGGTGTTATAGTGGTGCTATATTGGTGTTATAGTGGTGCTATATTGGTGTTATAGTGGTGCTATAGTGGTGCTATATTGGTGTTAGTGGTGCTATATTGGTGTTATAGTGGTGCTATATTGGTGTTATAGTGGTGCTATATTGGTGCTATATTGGTGTTATAGTGGTGCTATATTGGTGTTAGTGGTGCTATATTGGTGTTATAGTGGTGCTATATTGGTGTTATAGTGGTGCTATATTGGTGTTATAGTGGTGCTATATTGGTGTTAGTGGTGCTATATTGGTGTTATAGTGGTGCTATATTAGTGTTATAGTGGTGCTATATTGGTGTTAGTGGTGCTATATTGGTGTTATAGTGGTGCTATATTGGTGTTATAGTGGTGCTATATTGGTGTTATAGTGGTGCTATATTGGTGTTATAGTGGTGCTATATTGGTGTTATAGTGGTGCTATATTGGTGTTAGTGGTGCTATATTGGTGTTATAGTGGTGCTATATTGGTGTTATAGTGGTGCTATATTGGTGTTATAGTGGTGTTATATTGGTGTTATAGTGGTGCTATATTGGTGTTAGTGGTGCTATATTGGTGTTATAGTGGTGCTATATTGGTGTTACAGTGGTGCTATATTGGTGTTATAGTGGTGCTATATTGGTGTTATAGTGGTGTTATAGTGGTGCTATATTGGTGTTAGTGGTGCTATATTGGTGTTAGTGGTGCTATATTGGTGTTATAGTGGTGCTATATTGGTGTTAGTGGTGCTATATTGGTGTTATAGTGGTGCTATATTGGTGTTATAGTGGTGCTATATTGGTGTTATAGTGGTGCTATATTGGTGTTATAGTGGTGCTATATTGGTGTTATGGTGGTGCTATATTGGTGTTATAGTGGTGCTATATTGGTGTTATAGTGGTGCTATATTGGTGTTAGTGGTGCTATATTGGTGTTATAGTGGTGCTATATTGGTGTTATAGTGGTGCTCTATTGGTGTTATAGTGGTGCTATATTGGTGTTATAGTGGTGCTGTATTGGTGTTATAGTGGTGCTATATTGGTGTTATTGTGGTGCTATATTGGTGTTATAGTGGTGCTATATTGGTGTTATAGTGGTGCTATATTGGTGTTATAGTGGTGCTATATTGGTGCTATATTGGTGTTATAGTGGTGCTATATTGGTGTTATAGTGGTGCTATATTGGTGTTATAGTGGTGCTGTATTGGTGTTATAGTGGTGCTATATTGGTGTTATATTGGTGTTTGCTATATTGGTGTTATACTGGTGTTTGTTATAGTGGTGCTACATTGGTGTTATAGTGGTGTTTGCTATATTGGTGTTATAGTGGTGTTTGTTATAGTGGTGCTATATTGGTGTTATATTGGTGTTATAGTGGTGCTATATTGGTGTTATAGTTGTGTTATATTGGTGTTATAGTGGTGCTATGTTGGTGTTATAGTGGTGCTATATTGGTGTTATAGTGGTGCTATATTGGTGTTATAGTGGTGTTATAGTGGTGCTATATTGGTGTTATAGTGGTGCCATAGTGGTGCTATATTGGTGTTATAGTGGTGCTATATTGGTGTTATAGTGGTGTTATAGTGGTGCTATATTGGTGTTATAGTGGTGTTATATTGGTGTTATAGTGGTGTTATATTGGTGTTATAGTGGTGTTATATTTGTGTTATAGTGGTGCTATATTGGTGTTATAGTGGTGTTTGTTATAGTGGTGCTATAGTGGTGCTATATTGGTGTTATAGTGGTGCTATATTGGTGTTATAGTGGTGTTATAGTGGTGCTATATTGGTGTTATAGTGGTGTTATATTGGTGTTATAGTGGTGTTATATTGGTGTTATAGTGGTGTTATATTGGTGTTATAGTGGTGCTATATTGGTGTTATAGTGGTGTTTGTTATAGTGGTGCTATATTGGTGTTATAGTGGTGCTATATTGGTGTTATATTGGTGTTATAGTGGTGTTATATTGGTGTTATTGTGGTGCTATATTGGTGTTATAGTAGTGTTATAGTGGTGCTATATTGGTGTTATAGTGGTGCTATATTGGTGTTATAGTGGTGTTACAGTGGTGCTATATTGGTGTTATAGTGGTGCCATATTGGTGTTATAGTAGTGTTATAGTGGTGCTATATTGGTGTTATAGTGGTGTTTGTTATAGTGGTGCTATATTGGTGTTATAGTGGTGCTATATTGGTGTTTGTTATAGTTGTGCTATATTAGTGTTATAGTGGTGTTACAGTAGTGCTATATTGGTGTTAAAGTGGTGCCATATTGGTGTTATAGTGGTGTTTATGGTGCTATATTGGTGTTATAGTGGTGCTATATTGGTGTTATAGTGGTGCCATATTGGTGTTATAGTGGTGTTTATGGTGCTATATTGGTGTTATAGTGGTACTATATTGGTGTTATATTGGTGTTATAGTGGTGCTATATTGGTGTTATAGTGGTGCTATATTGGTGTTATAGTGGTGTTATATTGGTGTTATAGTGGTGTTATATTGGTGTTATAGTGGTGTTATATTGGTGTTATAGTGGTGCTATATTGGTGTTATAGTGGTGTTATATTGGTGTTATAGTGGTGCTATATTGGTGTTATAGTGGTGTTTGTTATAGTGGTGTTTATCATAGTGTCGCGTGTACTCTTTAATTGTGCGAGCATTGGTTGAGCCATAACTCCTGGTCTCCAGGAACCTTGCGTACCTACTCTCCAAGCTTTGTATAGTGTGTGAGCTGTGAGCGACCCTCCCTCCCTGCCTCCCTCCATCTTGTTAGGTCAGGTGAGGGTTTCACTTGAGGGAGATTGATGGGAGGGAGTTGTGATGGACCAGTAACAACAGGGATAGAGAGATGGAGGGAGGAAGGGAGGGAGTTGTGATGGACCAGTAACAACAGGGGTAGAGAGATGGAGGGAGGAAGGGAGGGAGTTGTGATGGACCAGTAACAACAGGGGTAGAGAGATGGAGGGAGGAAGGGAGGGAGTTGTGATGGACCAGTAACAACAGGGGTAGAGAGATGGAGGGAGGAAGGGAGGGAGTTGTGATGGACCAGTAACAACAGGGGTAGAGAGATGGAGGGAGGAAGGGAGGGAGTTGTGATGGACCAGTAACAACAGGGATAGAGAGATGGAGAGGAAGGGAGGGAGTTGTGATGGACCAGTAACAACAGGGATAGAGAGATGGAGGGAGGAAGGGAGGGAGTTGTGATGGACCAGTAACAACAGGGATAGAGAGATGGAGGGAGGAAGGGAGGGAGTTGTGATGGACCAGTAACAACAGGGATAGAGAGATGGAGGGAGGGAGTTGTGATGGACCAGTAACAACAGGGATAGAGAGATGGAGGGAGGAAGGGAGGGAATAAGGGAACAGCCGTCCACACCTGGTCTGTGTTTATTTCTTGTCTCCTTCCCTCCCTCCCTTCTTTCCTTCCCTCCCTCCCTCCCTTCTTTCCTTCCCTCCCTCCCTCCCTTCTTTCCTTCCTTCATTCCTTCCCTCGCTCCCTCCCTTCTTTCCTTCCCTCCCTCCCTCCCTTCTTTCCTTCCTTCATTCCTTCCCTCGCTCCCTCCCTTCTTTCCTTCCCTCCCTCCCTCCCTTCTTTCCTTCCTTCATTCCTTCCCTCGCTCCCTCCCTTCTTTCCTTCCCTCCCTCCCTCCCTTCTTTCCTTCCTTCATTCCTTCCCTCGCTCCCTCCCTTCCCTCCTCCCTCCCTCCCTCCCTCCCTCCCTCCTCCTTCCCTCCCTCCCTCCCCTCCTCCCTCCTCCCTCCCTCCTTCCTTCATTCCTTCCCTCACTCCCTCCCTTCCTCCCTCCTCCTCCCTCCCTCCCTTCTTTCCTTCCCTCCCTCCCTCCCTCCCTCCTCCTCATTCCTTCCCTCCATTCCCTTCCTCTCCTCCCTCCCTCCCCCTCCCTCCCTCCCTCCCCTCCCTCCTCCTCCCCTCCTCCCTCCTCCCTCCCTCCCTCCCTCCCTCCCTCCTCCCTCCTCCCCTCCCTCCCTCCTCCCTCCCCCTCCTCCCTCCCTCCCTCCCTCCCTCCCTCCCTCCCATTCCTTCCCTCTGCTCCCTCCCTCCTCCCTCCCTCCCTCCCCTCCCTCCTTCCTCCCTCCTCCTCCCCCTCCCTCCCTCCCTCCCCCTCCCTTCTTCATTCCTTCATCCCTTCTCCTCCCCTCCTCCCTCCCTCCCTCCCTCCCTCCCTCCTCCTCCCTCCCCTCCTCCTCCCTCCTTCCCTCCTCCTCCCTCCCTCCCTCCTCCTCCTCCCTCCTCCTCCTATTCCATCCCTCCCTCCTCCTTCCCTTCCTTCCTCCTGCTCCTCCCTTCCTCCCTCCTCCTCCCTCCTCCCTCCCATTAACCTTCCCTCCCTCCTCCTCCCATGCCTCCCCTCCTTCCCCTTCATTCCCCTTCCTCAGCTCCCTCCCTTCCTCCTCCTCCCTCCCTCCTTCCCTCCCTCCTCCCTCCCTCCTCCTCCCTTCCCTTATCCTTCCCTCCTCCCTCCTCCCTCCTCCCTTCTTTCCTTCCTTCCCATTCCTTCCCTCTTCCCTCCTCCCCTCCCTCCCTCCCTCCTCCCTCCCTCCCTCCCCTCCTCCCTACCCTCCCTCCCTCCCTCCTCCCTCCCTCCCTCCCTCCTCCCTCCCTCCCCCTCCTCCCTCCCTCCCTCCCTCCTTCCCTCCTCCTCCCTCCTCCTTCTCCCTCCTCCTCCTCCCTCCTCCCTCCTCCCTCCCTCCTCCCTCCCTCCCTCCCTCCTCCGCCTCCTCCTCCCTCCTCCTCCTCCTCCTCCTCCTCCCTCCTCCTCCTCCTCCTTCCCTCCTCCTCCTCCTCCTCCTCCTCCCTCCGGCCCATTCCCTCCCTCCTCCCTCCCGCCTCCCTCCCCTCCCTCCTTCCCTCCCTCCTCCCATATCCCTCCTCCCTCCTCCCTCCCTCCTCCCTCCTCCTCCTCCTCCTCCCTCTCCACCCTCCCTCCTCCTCCCTCCTCCTCTCCTCCCTCCTCCTCCTCCTCCTTCCCCTCCTCCTCCTCCCTCCTCCTCCCTCCCTCCCTCCCTCCTCCCCCTCCTCCTCCTCCCTCCCCTTCCTCCCTCCCTCCCTCCTCCCTCCTTCCTCCCTCCTCCTCCCTCCTCCCTCCTCCTCCTCCTCCTCCTTCCCTCCTCCCATCCCTCCCTCCCTCCCTCCCTCCCTCCCTCCTTCCTCCCTGCCCTCCTCCTTCCCTCCTCCTCCCTCCCTCCTCCTTCCTCCTTCCCTCCTCCTCCTCCCTCCTCCTCCCTCCTTCCCTCCTTCCCTCCATCCCTCCCTCCTTCCCTCCTTCCCTCCTCCTCCCTCCTCCCTCCTTCCCTCCCTCCCCTCCCTCCCTCCCTTCCCTCCTCCTCCTCCCTCCTCCCTCCCTCCCTCCTCCCTCCCTCCCTCCTCCCTCCTTCCCTCCTCCCTCCTCCCTCCTCCTCCCTCCCCTTCCCTCCTCCTCCCTCCTCCCCTCCTCCTCCTCCCCTCCTCCCCTCCTTCCCTCCCTTCCTCCCTCCCTCCTCCTCCCACCCCTCCCTCCTTCCCTCCTCCCTCCCTCCCATCCCTCCTCCCTCCTCCTTCCTCCTCCCTCCCTCCTCCCTCCCTCCCTCCCTATCCCTCCCTCCTCCTTCCCTCCCTCCCTCCTCTCCTCCCTCCCTCCCTCCTCCCTCCCTCCCCTCCCTCCCTCCCTCCTCCTCCTTCCTCCCTCCCTCCCTCCCTCCTCCTCCTACCCTACCTCCTTCCCTCCTTACCCCCTCCCTCCCTCCTCCTCCCTCCTCCTCCTCCCTCCTCCCTCCTCCCTCCTTCCCTCCCTCCCTCCTCCCTTCCCTCCCTCCTCCTCCCTCCCCCTCTCCCTCCCTCCCTCCTCCCTCCTTCCCTCCCTCCCTCCCTCCTTCCCTCCTCCCTCCCTCCCTCCTCCCTCCTTCCTCCTCCTCCCTCCTTCCCTCCCTCTTCCTCCCTCCCTCCCTCCCTCCCTCCCCCTCCTCCTTCCCTCCCTCCTTCCTCCTCCTCCCTCCCCCTCCCTCCCTCCTCCCTCCTTCCCTCCTCCCTCCCCCTATATTCCTCCCTCCTCCTCCCCCTCCCTCCTCCTCCCTCCCCTCCTTCCCCTCCCTCCCTCCTCCTCCCTCCCCTCCCTCCCTCCCTCCCCTCCCTCCCCTCCCTCCTCCCTCCTTCCTCCTCCCTCCCTCCCTCCTCCCTCCCTCCCTCCTCCTCCTTCCCCTCCCTCCCATGCCTCCCTCCCCTCCCTCCTACCCTCCCTCCCTCCCTCCCTCCTCCTCCTCCCTCCCTCCCTCCTCCTCCCTCCCTCCTCCTCCTTCCCTCCTCCTCCCTCCCTCCTCCCTCCCTCCCTCCCTCCTCCCCTCCCTCCTTCCCTCCCCCTCACTCCCTCCTTCCTCCTCCCTCCCCTATCCTTCCTCCCTCCATCTCCCTCCCTCCCTCTCCTCCTTCATTCCTTCCTCCCTCCTCCTCCCTCCCTCCTCCTTCCTCCCTCCTCCTCCCCTCCCTCCTCCTCCTCCTCCTCCTCCTTCCCTCCTCCTCCTCCTCCCTCCCATTCCCTCCCCTCCCTCCTCATTCCCTCCTCCCCTCCCTCCCTCCTCCCTCCTCCCTCCCTCCCTCCTCCCCTCCCCTCCTCCTCCCTCCTCCTCCCTCCTCCCTCCTCCCTCCCTCCTCCCTCCCTATCCTTCCCCTCCTCCTTCCTCCCCCTCCCTCCTCCTCCTCCCTCCCTCCCTCCCTTCCTCCTCCCATCCTCCCTCCCTCCCTCCCTCCTCCTCCTCCCTCCCATCCTTCCCTTCCTCCTCCTCCTCCTCCCTCCCTCCTCCTCCCTCCCTCCCTCCTCCCTCCTCCCTCCCTCCCTCCCTCCTCCTCCTCCCTCCTCCCTCCCTCCCCTCCTCCTCCTCCTCTTCCCCTCTCCTTCCCTCCTCCTCCCTCCTCCTCCTCCTCCCTCCTTCCCTCCTCCTCCTCCCCTCCTCCCTCCCTCCTCCTCCCTCCTCCCTCCTCCCCTCCCTCCTCCTCCCCCTCCTCCCTCCCTCCTCCTCCCTCCCTTCATTCCCTTCCCTCCCCTCCCCCTCCTCCCTCCTCCCTCCCTCCTCCCTCCTCCCTCCCTCCTCCCTCCCCCTCCCTCCTCCCTCCCTCCTCCCCTCCCCTCCCTCCTCCTCCCTCCCTTCCCACCCTCCCTCCTCCCTCCTCCTCCTCCTCCTCCTGCCTCCCTCCCTCCCTGTGCCCTCCTCCTCCCTCCCTCCCTCCTCCCTCCCTCCTCCCTCCTTCCTCCTCCTCCCTCCCTCCCATCCCCTCCCATCTCCCTCCCTCCTCCCTCCTCCCCTCCTTATCCCTCCCTCCCCTCCCTCCTCCCTCCTCCCTCCTCCTTCCTCCCTCCTCCCTCCTCCCTCCTCCCTCCCTCCTCCCTCCCTCCCTCCCTCCTCCCCCTCCCTCCCTCCTCCCTTCCTCCTCCTCCTCCTCCTCCCCTCCCTCCTCCTCCTCCCTCCCTCCTCCTCCCGGCCTCCTCCCTCCTCCTCCCTCCCTCCTCCCCTCCCTCCCCTCCTCCCTCCTTCCCTCCCTCCTCCCTCCTCCTCCTCCTCCCCTCCTCCTACCTCCCTCCCTCCTCCCTCCTCCTCCTCCTCCCTCCTCCTCCCCCTCCCTCCTCCTCCTCCCTCCTCCCTCCCCTCCCTCCCTCCCTCCCTCCTCCCCTCCTCCCTCCCTCCCTCCCTCCCTCCCTTATTCCTTATCCCCCTTGCCTCCTTCCCATATCCTGTACCCTCTACCCTATTCCCTCAGCCGCCCTACCTTATGCTATTGCTGCCTGCACATTAACCCCCGCACGCAGTTGCTACTGACCGCGTTCCCCGCTACTTGGACAAATAACAGCACATAAAGAGAAGCCCAGGAATCGGACCGAAACGTCGTCGTAAGCTTCTCTCTTTTATGTGCGGGTTATTTGTGTATTGTTCCAGTCACGATATTGTGCCTTTTTGTTATTTATTGCTGTTAGTGCTGTTTACAGCTCCTGTTTCTTCTTGCTGCTGTTCGTACTGTTTATTACTGTTATTGCTGTTTTTCTGGCTGGTGTTCGTGCTGTTTCTTCTTGCTGCTGTTCGTACTGTTTATTATCGTTAATGCTGTTTACTACGCCAGTAATAACTGTAACAACAACATTAGTTTAGTTACCGCTTCAAAGGATCAGTTTTCTGTGGTGCTGCCATCATAGAAAACGGTCTCTCTGGTACATTGTCACCACTAACTTGTGTATTTATGGTGAGTTGTGTTTATCTGTCCCTCAAGGGAGGTTCCTTGACGCTGGTGAGGGGCTCTTGATCTAGGGAATTGGATCTGTGCTCCGGTTTCCTGAATTAAGTCTGAATACCTTCCATCCCCCTACATGCGCTGTATAATCCCACGGGTTTAGCGCTCCCCATGATTATAAGTATAATTGTGTTTGTCTGGGTTGAAACACAGCTCTTGGCTCCCTTATAAGTACAAGTATTCAGCTAAATGTGTACTCGCCTATATGTGGTTGCAGGGGTCGATTCATAGCTCCTGGCCCCGCCTCTTCACTGGTCACTACTAGGTCCACTCTCTCCCTTCTCCATGAGCTTTATCATACCTCATCTTAAAGCTGTGTATGGATCCTGCCTCCACTACATCACTCTCCAGATTGTTCCACTTCCTGACAACTCTGTGGCTGAAGAAATACTTCCTAACATCCCTGTGACTCAATTTAAGTATCGATCTAGTTGTGTTTGTGGTTGAGAGAGAGCTCCTGGCCCAGTAATAGGGTGTTGTAGCCTCGCCGGGTTATTATCAATATAACTTTGTGGTTCATTACCAACAGTTTGATGACCTGGCGTAGTTGATTACTACTTCCGGTTCCTGCGCTCCATCACCCGTACGGGTTTATAACACTAACACTTGTTATATTACTGACACACACACACACACACACACACACACACACACACACACACACACACACACACAAATAGGGACAGTACGCGGGCCACAAGCAGTAACAGTCTGGTTGACACAGAGGAGAGAGGGACACAGGAGGGAGGGGAAATGGGAAGGGAGGGGAGGAAGGAGGGGAGGGAAGGAGGAGGAGGGAGGAAAGGGAGGAGGGAGGGAAGGGAGGGAGGGAGGGGAAGGGAGGAAGGAGGGGGAGAGGAGGGAGGGGGAAGGGAGGGAAGGAGGGAGGGAGGAGGGAGGGAGGGGAGGAAGGGAGGAGGGAGGGAGGGAGGAGGGTAAGGGGAGGGAGGGAGGGAGGAGGGAAGAGGGAGGGGAGGGGAGGGGAAGGAAGGGAGGGAGGGAGGGAAGGAGGGGAGGAGGGAGGAGGAGGGAGGGAAGGAGGGAGGGGAGGAGGAGGGGAGGAGGGAGGGGAGGAGGGAGGGAGGGAGGAGGGAAGGGAGGGAGGGAGGGAAGGGAGGGAGGGGGAGGGGAGGGAAGAAGGGTAATAAGGTTGAGAGGAAATATATCATTTATGACTAAAACGGAAATACTTGTGTTGACCTATTATTATTATTATTATTATTATTATTATTATTATTATTATTATTATTAATATTATTATTATTATTATTATTATTGTTGTTAATATTATTATTATTATTATTAATATTATTATTATTATTATTATTAATATTATTATTATTATTATTATTACTTGTATTATACCTCTTCCTCTCCTTTCCCCTCCTTCCCTCCTACCTTCCCTCCCTCCTTCCCTCCCACCTACCCCTCCTCCCTCCTACCTTCCCTCCCTCCCTCCCTCCTACCTTCCCTCCCTCCCTCCCTCCCTCCTACCTTCCCTCCCTCCCTCCCTCCTACCTTCCCTCCCTCCCTCCCTCCTACCGTCCCTCCCTCCCTACCTTCCCTACCTCCTTCCCTCCCACCTACCCCCTCCCTCCTACCATTATCGTAGGGGTTCTTAAATGGAGATATCGAGGGTTGAAGGTAGACACACTTGTTGGATGGTAACGATATATTGTCAGACTGTGATGATGGGAAATGGAGCCCAGCCTCTGCCTGTCCTAGCCTGTCTAGGCTTACACGCCGACTGAGACCGGGGCAGAGGTACCAACGTACACATGTGCATCCCGTGACGTCACACAACAGTCACAGGCCTAAAAGGGATCTCCTATCTAAAGCACATGGATGATATTATATGCTATGCTATATAACACAGGGATCAGCAACTATGCTGACAGCTCGGTCATGTTACGTATGTCGTCTCGACATACACTACTATCTTATAGGCTGAACAGGCAGGCGGTTCTGGGCTGATTCTATACAATAACAAATTCATATATAACTTAGAATTAGTGGATGGTATCATAATGGATGTTAACAAAATGAGTTTTACGTAATGGATATTAACGTAATCACTTTTAACGTAATGCATTACAAACTATAAGAACAAATCATTGTACAATATGGATGGAATTGATCGATCGATCTGTATTCATGCACTCTACTGATTCTGAGGAAGAATAAATATATATACAAGGTGAAATTAACAGCAAAGGCATTTGGTGCACTCAGTCTATTACTGTCAATTCTCAGAACACGGAGGGAACATGAACACAAAAAAAAAAAAATTCTGAAAAACTAATCAGTTAATAACAAACAGTTGACAATTTCCTTCATCTCGGACATCTAGTTATACAGACTATGTACATTTAAACCCAATTCTGCGAGGGTGAGGTTTACATATGCAGAATGGTTATCATCTCTGGGAGGATCGAATTCCTCTGCAATGGCTAACACATGCCTTGACTGAGGGAGATCTGAACGAGTATCTACAAAAGATACTTGTGGGTTTCTCATTACTTGTCGAGTACGCAAGGAGTAACGACATTCAGGTTGGTTATCTGACTGAGTATTTGAGGTAGAGGGTACAGAGTCAAGAGGATTTTCAGCATCTGTCACATTAGTCTGGGTAGCAATATCATCAACATCGCATACTAATTTCATATGATCTAAATGTGATTCTTTGTACTTACCAGTACTAATTTCTCTAACCTTATACTTATTACCAGAGATATGTTCTACAACTCGATAAGGTCCAACAAACTTTTGATCGAGCTTAGGCATTTCCGATGTTTTGTTGAAATTTGTCAGCATTACTCTTGAACCTACCTTGACTTTTGATGGCTTAGCACGGCTATTAGTTACTCTAGTAAATTCTGCTGTTGATTTATGAAGTGTTTCACGGATTCTTCTAAAAACACTTTGAGCCATGCTGGTACGAGTTGCTACGAAATCATCAGGGTTGTAATTAGGTTTCAGAGTGGAATATAACAACTCATAGGGTAAACGCTTGTCTACACCATACAATGTATAATGTGGAGTATCACCTATGGAAGCATTGTAAGCAGAATTTTTGACACATTGGACATCTGGTATGACTTCATCCCAAGTTTCACTATTGGGGTTAATAGTGGCTCTCAGGACATCAAGTACTTTCTTATTGGTTCGTTCGGCTAACCCATTGCTGGTAGGATGATGAGGAACAATGGTGGATTTAGAGATCTTGTACAAGGTACACAAATTTTCAAGAATCTCATTACAGAATTCACCTCCATTATCTGTTACTAAGGACTTTGGGGTGGTATGCCTGCAGGTAATGCGTTCTTTAAATGCTTTAGCTACTGTCTCGGCAGTCTTATCTGCAATAGGAACTAACTCACAATATCTGGTGAAATGGTCTACCATAACATGCAGATGTTTGTTGCCTTGGAGGGAAGATTTAAAATTGGTTAACAAGTCAAGGGCAACTCTTTCCCACGGTTCGCTAGTGGTTGGGTACACTTGGATTGGATTAGGACCATTGACATTTCCTTTATGTTGCATACAGACACTACATTTCTTAACATACTCTGAAATGTCAGTTGTCATATGTGGCCAAAAGTATTTCATTCTGGCTTGTTTCACAGAACGATCCATACCAGGGTGTGCAACACCTGGTGCATCATGAACTAGCTGTAGAGCTACGTTCACTAGTGACTGGAATTACTAACTGGTAAACTCTTCTACTTGGAGTACCCAACTCGGCTATTTGATACAGTAATTCTTGGCTCATTACAAAGTCACTAATGGGTGCTGGTGGCTTCACAGTAAGAATAAGATCTTCCTGGAGCAGGAATCGAATCACACCAGACCACATGGGATCTGTTCTTTGGGCATTTTTGACATCCTCGACAGTAAATGGAGGATCTGCAGTAACTACACTAACGTGTCGTGATAAAGCATCTGCGACTACATTCGACTTGCCAGGTAAATGTTCAAAAGTGGGATTGAACTCTTGGTTAGTCAAGGTCCATCTGGCTAACCTTCCAGTAGGTTGTTTGTTCTGGAATAAAGGTATCAGTGGCGCATGGTCTGTCAAGACATGAACAGGGTACTGGTAAATAATGTCTCGGAAGTGCTTTAAAGACCATACTATTGCTAAAGCTTCTTGCTCCGTTACTGTATAATTACGTTCAGCCTTCGTAAGGACTCGGCTAGCAAATGCAACTGCGTTGTACTTGCCATCGGTCTTCTGAGCTAATACGGCACCTATGCCAATTGAACTAGCATCAGTTGTCAGATAGAAGGGCTTAGAAAAATCTGGGAATTTCAAAATTGGAGCAGATGTTAACTTTTCTTTTAGAGTTTGGAATGCTCTTTCTTGACGGAAGGTCCAAACAAAAGGAGCATCTTTCTTAAGCAACTCAGTTAGAGGAGCAGCTATGGAAGAAAAATTGGCAATGAAAGATCTATAAAAACCTGCTAAGCCCACAAAGGATCTTACGGCATCAGCAGTTTTGGGAGTTGGAAAATTTAGTACTGCAGTTACTTTACTTTGATCAGTCGTAACCCCTCTAGGAGTGACTACGTGACCAAGAAACTTAATTTCTGATCTGAAAAATTGACATTTGGACAGTTTGATCTTTAAATTGGCTTCTTCAAGCTTGCCAAGTACTACATCAAGTCTTTTCAGGTGTGTGTCCACGTCTTCGGACATGACGATTACGTCGTCTAAGTACACCATAAGTGCTTTACCTATAAGACCTCTAAAGATGTTGGTCATGAGTCTAGAGAACGTGATAGGAGACGATCATAATCCAAACGCCATACGGAGGAAGTGATAATGACCTGTGGGAGTGGAGAATGCAGTTAACTCTTGGCTGTCCTCGTGAAGAGGGACTTGCCAAAACCCTTGTAACAAGTCCAGGGTTGAGAAGACTTTGTTATCTCCGATATTGCGTGAAAGGTCACCTAGTACAGGAAGTGGAAAGCGATCTGGAATGGTTTTCGCATTTAACTTCCTAAAGTCAATCACCGGGCGCCAAGTGCCGTCCTTCTTAGGCACTAGGATCAAGGGCGCATTCCAGGGTGAATTGCTATGTGCAATAACTCCATCATTGAGCATCTGATTGATCAGTTCCTCTGCGACAGCAACTTGGGAATGAGGCATTCTGTACGCAGGTATATGAATAGGTCTAGTACCAGGTTCAAGTGGAATACGATGGGACAATAAGTTCGTTATACCCATCTTCTCACCTGGTAAGGCAATGGCTTTACAACGTTTGTTCAACAGCGTCAACAAGCGCTGGACTTCATCTGGGAAGTCAGTGGGAGCTAAGTCTTTCTCCTCAATTGGTGGGATGGATTGATCCAGCAGAGTGGATGAGGTCTCCACTGTTGAAATAGCACCGACCCACTGGTCAGGTGGCACGTCATCCTGTACTTGAACAGGGTAAGGATAGTGAACTAGGTCAACGAGGTTGGTATTTGCTCTGAGACGCACACTGTGACCCGAAGTGTTAGCAAGGAGTAAATGGATCTTACTGTCTCTTACAACGTGTAAGGAAGGTTCAACAAATAAACCCTTGACCTTGCAGGAATCACTGTCAACTAGGACGTTATCACCATCTGGAACATTAGGAACAACAACAGACACTCTAGTGAGAGCACTAGCCGCAACAGAGATGTCTTTCTGCAGACGGTATGTGACATCAACAAGAGATGGCATTACTAGTTTCAAGTAATCGTTTTCTGACAAGGCATCCCCTGTGGAGAAACTACTACTCGAACTAGCAGTCATCGCAGAGATAGGCAGTGCACTCAAGGCAGTCTGAGTGTCCTCGGACACTTGAGACAACGGAACACTATCCTGCAAGTCTGAAGGTGTAGGTGGAACACAAATGGGAGTGACAGAATTACCAGTGCCTGACCGCTTGGGTACGCTACTGGAGAATGCATTGGCTTGTAAGGACTTAATGCGTACGTCATACTCTGTAGCAGTATGACAGATTTCTGATCCAAGCTGGTAACCCCAGAATGGAACGATCAAGTCGTCAATTTGGGCATGCTATCGGTACGGGTCGAGCACAATGCGTAAGTCTCACATGGAAGCAAATCCCAGTAGAAGGTCACCAGGGAAAGTAATCTGGTCGACAACAAGAAAAGCAGCAGTAAAGTCACTTCCTTGGATAGTAAAGGTGAGCGAAGTCTGACCTCGGACTCGCAGAAGAGAACCAGCTACTCCACTAAAAGAGGTTACAGTAGTTGGTTCAACGAGGAGGACACGTCGTAACTGCTTCTCTTTAAACAAGCTAGACCTAATGATATTAACTTGCGCACCAGAGTCCATGAACACATGAACGGGCGCATTATGGACAGAAGCTTGTACTAAAGGACCAATCGTTTCGTTGGTTGTCATCGGAGAAGGCATTTTCTACTTCATCCCCAAATTCCTCTACGTCAGAGACGTTTGAAGCAGCATCAACAGCAGGGTTGTCAATCTCAAGGCTGGCTAAGGCTTCATAGGAATTTTGGACTGGGATGGTGTACTCGTTATCACCTACTACTGTCACGACTGGACGAGTAGACTTGGGTGCTCGGATTCCCCCGAATTGGAAGAATGAGCCTGGTTCTGGTTAGTTTGTGAACCACGATGTCTGTTTCCTCTCCTGGCTCTGCAGTTGGAACGGCTACGGAAAGATCTAGAGTACTGCAGGTTGTAGAGAGCATTGCACTCAGATGTGTCATGTCCATGAATTCTATAGTAAGTACAGTAGGGAAGATCTGACTGGTACTCACCATCAGTACGATGCTTCTTAGGGTGACTGTCATGACAATTAATAGCAATATGGCCACGGTAACCACAATTGTAGCAAATTCTTTGACTGTGGGTACTGTACGTACTACGAGTGCTACGGGAATGATGGCTCTTAACACTTGCTTTGGATGATGGACGCGAGTGATTAAGGTTGGGAGTTTTGGTAGTAGCACAAACTAGAGGAGGTACAGGAGTGGACAAGGTGTTTGGCATACTTACGATAAGGGAAGGTTCCCTTGGGACACTTCCTTTGGATGATGGACGCGAGTGATTAAGGTTGGGAGTTTTGGTAGTAGCACAAACTAGAGGAGGTACAGGAGTGGACTTGAATTGTATACATACATAGATGTCGGTGGCATTAGTTGTTTAATAACTCCAAATGCAGCTAATTTGGCAAACCCATCAAGGGCTGGTTTATCGTTATCTTTAAGGTACTTGGAATTTTGACCTGCTTTAACGAATGAGGACATTAGGTTATTAAGACGAAGAGCAAACTCATCTAATGACTCTTCTGGTCTCGGAGCTGTGCAAACTAATTCTTTGAGAACAACGAACGGATTGGTTTCTCGCACCGGTTCAAGATAGTTGCAAATTAACTGTTCATAATCTTGCCACCTGGTTAGATCTTGGAAGTCCTTCATACGAATTAAGTTAAATACATGTGAGGCTGCTGGAGAACGGGCTAGACTCTCCTTTCCGATACTTATTAAACAACTCTCAGATGGAAGACCATCAACTGAAGCATCAGCTGTGGCTCTAACTGCGGTAAACCAACCTTCAAGGTTGTCTGGATTACCATTGAACAATGGCATAGCATCATACGGATCACGACTGAAATTACGCAGGCTAGAAGTCTGAGTATATCTATTGTTTGATAAGGAGTTACTTGAATTTTGGGCTGACACATTGATGGTTGTACTAGCAGCATGTGCTGAGGCATCGCTTGAGAAAACTTGAGACATATTTGCAAAAATGTAAAACAAGAATTTAGAGAAACAAAAGAAAATGTAGCTGAGGAACACACAATGAACTTAAATGGGGAAAAAAATGCTTAACTATTCTGCATAAGTAATTGAATGGCAGAGTGAGTTGTCTTTACTTACAATGCAACAGGGAAATACACAATAAAATAATAAAATGGACTCAATAAAGCTTGAATAAAATAAAATGGCACAAAAAGAATAAAATATTATGCACAGAACATAAGAAACTGCACTGAAATAAACTGTAGCAATGTTGCAAATAATTGCTAATTAAAAAGTATTGGAAAACACTGCTAAGAATCTCTGCAAGAAAAACTTTAATGGCAACACAATATTTGCACAAGAATTATTATGAGTCAATGTGCAATAATAAAAATTATAACACACAAGAAAAGAAATATATCAAGGAATGAACACTTTAACTCTTAACTGCAACTTAAGCAACACTTAACAAGTGACGCAGAACACAACACTTACAGTGACGCAGAACACAACACTTACAGTGATGCAGAACACAACACTTACAGTGATGCAGAACACAACACTTACAGTGATGCAGAACACAACACTTACAGTGATGCAGAACACAACACTTACAGTGATGCAGAACACAACACTTACAGTGATGCAGAACACAACACTTACAGTGATGCAGAACACAACACTTACAGTGATGCAGAACACAACACTTACAGTGATGCTGAACACAACACTTACAGTGATGCAGAACACAACAATTACAGTGATGCAGAACACAACACTTACAGTGATGCAGAACACAACACTTACAGTGATGCAGAACACAACACTTACAGTGATGCAGAACACAACACTTACAGTGATGCAGAACACAACACTTACAGTGATGCAGAACACAACACTTACAGTGATGCAGAACACAACACTTACAGTGATGCAGAACACAACACTTACAGTGATGCAGAACACAACACTTACAGTGATGCAGAACACAACACTTACAGTGTTGCAGAACACAACACTTACAGTGATGCAGAACACAACACTTACAGTGTTGCAGAACACAACACTTACAGTGATGCAGAACACAACACTTACAGTGATCCAGAACACAACACTTACAGTGATGCAGAACACAACACTTACAGTGATGCAGAACACAACACTTACAGTGATGCAGAACACAACACTTACAATGATGCAGAACACAACACTTACAGTGATGCAGAACACAACACTTACAGTGATGCAGAACACAACACTTACAGTGATGCAGAACACAACACTTACAGTGATGCAGAACACAACACTTACAGTGATGCAGAACACAACACTTACAGTGACGCAGAACACAACACTTACAGTGATGCAGAACACAACACTTACAGTGATGCAGAACACAACACTTACAGTGTTGCAGAACACAACACTTACAGTGATGCAGAACACAACACTTACAGTGTTGCAGAACACAACACTTACAGTGATGCAGAACACAACACTTACAGTGATCCAGAACACAACACTTACAGTGATGCAGAACACAACACTTACAGTGATGCAGAACACAACACTTACAGTGATGCAGAACACAACACTGACAGTGATGCAGAACACAACACTTACAGTGATGCAGAACACAACACATACAGTGATGCAGAACACAACACTTACAGTGATGCAGAACACAACACTTACAGTGATGCAGAACACAACACTTACAGTGATGCAGAACACAACACATACAGTGATGCAGAACACAACACTTACAGTGATGCAGAACACAACACTTACAGTGATGCAGAACACAACACTTACAGTGATGCAGAACACAACATTTACAGTGATGCAGAACACAACACTTACAGTGATGCAGAACACAACACTTACAGTGATGCAGAACACAACACTTACAGTGATGCAGAACACAACACTTACAGTGATGCAGAACACAACACTTACAGTGATGCAGAACACAACACTTACAGTGTTGCAGAACACAACACTTACAGTGATGCAGAACACAACACTTACAGTGATGCAGAACACAACACTTATAGTGATGCAGAACACAACACTTACAGTGATGCAGAACACAACACTTACAGTGATGCAGAACACAACATTTACAGTGATGCAGAACACAACACTTATAGTGATGCAGAACACAACACTTACAGTGATGCAGAACACAACACTTACAGTGATGCAGAACACAACACTTACAGTGATGCAGAACACAACACTTACAGTGATGCAGAACACAGCACTTATAGTGTTGCAGAACACAACACTTACAGTGTTGCAGAACACAACACTTACAGTGTTGCAGAACACAACACTTACAGTGATGCAGAACACAACACTTACAGTGATGAAGAACACAACACTTACAGTGATGCAGAACACAACACTTACAGTGATGCAGAACACAACACTTACAGTGATGCAGAACACAACGCTTACAGTGATGCAGAACACAACACTTACAGTGATGCAGAACACAACACTTACAGTGATGCAGAACACAACACTTACAGTGACGCAGAACACAACACTTACAGTGACGCAGAACACAACACTTACCTTGATGCAGAACACAACACTTACAGTGATGCAGAACACAACACTTACAGTGATGCAGAACACAACACTTACAGTGATGCAGAACACAACACTGACAGTGATGCAGAACACAACACTGACAGTGATGCAGAACACAACACTTACAGTGATGCAGAACACAACACTTACAGTGATGCAGAACACAACACTTACAGTGATGCAGAACACAACACTTACAGTGATGCAGAACACAACACTTACAGTGATGCAGGACACAACACTTACAGTGATGCAGAACACAACACTTACAGTGATGCAGAACACAACACTTACAGTGACGCAGAACACAACACTTACAGTGATGCAGAACACAACACTTACAGTGATGCAGAACACAACACTTACAGTGATGCAGAACACAACACTTACAGTGATGCAGAACACAACACTTACAGTGATGCAGAACACAACACTTACAGTGACGCAGAACACAACACTTACAGTGATGCAGAACACAACACTTACAGTGATGCAGAACACAACACTTACAGTGATGCAGAACACAACACTTACAGTGATACAGAACACAACACTTACAGTGATACAGAACACAACACTTACAGTGATGCAGAACACAACACTTACAGTGATGCAGAACACAACACTTACAGTGATGCAGAACACAACACTTACAGTGATGCAGAACACAACACTTACAGTGATGCAGAACACAACACTTACAGTGATGCAGAACACAACACTTACAGTGATGCAGAACACAACACTTACAGTGATGCAGAACACAACACTTACAGTGACGCAGAACACAACACTTACAGTGACGCAGAACACAACACTTACAGTGACGCAGAACACAACACTTACAGTGATGCAGAACACAACACTTACAGTGATGCAGAACACAACACTTACAGTGATGCAGAACACAACACTTACAGTGATGCAGAACACAACACTTACAGTGATGCAGAACACAACACTTACAGTGATGCAGAACACAACACTTACAGTGATGCAGAACACAACACTTACAGTGATGCAGAACACAACACTTACAGTGATGCAGAACACAACACTTAAAGTGATGCAGAACACAACACTTACAGTGATGCAGAACACAACACTTACAGTGATGCAGAACACAACACTTACAGTGATGCAGAACACAACACTTACAGTGATGCAGAACACAACACTTACAGTGATGCAGAACACAACACTTACAGTGATGCAGAACACAACACTTACAGTGATGCAGAACACAACACTTACAGTGATGCAGAACACAACACTTACAGTGATGCAGAACACAACACTTACAGTGATGCAGAACACAACACTTACAGTGATGCAGAACACAACACTTACAGTGATGCAGAACACAACACTTACAGTGATGCAGAACACAACACTTACAGTGTTGCAGAACACAACACTTACAGTGTTGCAGAACACAACACTCACAGTGATGCAGAACACAACACTTACAGTGATGCAGAACACAACACTTACAGTGTTGCAGAACACAACACTTACAGTGATGCAGAACACAACACTTACAATGATGCAGAACACAACACTTACAGTGATGCAGAACACAACACTTACAGTGATGCAGAACACAACACTTACAGTGATGCAGAACGCAACACTTACAGTGACGCAGAACACAACACTTACAGTGATGCAGAACACAACACTTACAGTGATGCAGAACACAACACTTACAGTGATGCAGAACACAACACTTACAGTGATGCAGAACACAACACTTACAGTGATGCAGAACACAACACTTACAGTGATGCAGAACACAACACTTACAGTGATGCAGAACACAACACTTACAGTGATGCAGAACACAACACTTACAGTGATGCAGAACACAACACTTACAGTGATGCAGAACACAACACTTACAGTGATGCAGAACGCAACACTTACAGTGATGCAGAACACAACACTTACAGTGATGCAGAACACAACACTTACAGTGATACAGAACGCAACACTTAAAGTGATGCAGAACACAACACTTACAGTGATGCAGAACACAACACTTACAGTGACAGAACACACTTACAGTGAGTGATGCAGAACACAACACTTACAGTGACGCAGAACACAACACTTACAGTGATGCAGAACACAACACTTACAGTGATGCAGAACACAACACTTACAGTGATGCAGAACACAACACTTACAGTGATGCAGAACACAACACTTACAGTGATGCAGAACACAACACTTACAGTGACAGTGATGCAGAACACAACACTTACAGTGACAGTGATGCAGAACACAACACTTACAGTGATGCAGAACACAACACTTACAGTGATGCAGAACACAACACTTACAGTGATGCAGAACACAACACTTACAGTGATGCAGAACACAACACTTACAGTGATGCAGAACACAACACTTACCGTGATGCAGAACACAACACTTACAGTGATGCAGAACACAACGCTTACAGTGATGCAGAACACAACACTTACAGTGATGCAGAACACAACACTTACAGTGATGCAGAACACAACACTTACAGTGATGCAGAACACAACACTTACAGTGATGCAGAACACAACACTTACAGTGATGCAGAACACAACACTTACAGTGATGCAGAACACAACACTTACAGTGATGCAGAACACAACACTTACAGTGATGCAGAACACAACACTTACAGTGATGGAGAACACAACACTTACAGTGATGCAGAACACAACACTTACAGTGATGCAGAACACAACACTTACAGTGATGCAGAACACAACACTTACAGTGATGCAGAACACAACACTGACAGTGATGCAGAACACAACACTTACAGTGATGCAGAACACAACACTTACAGTGATGCAGAACACAACACTGACAGTGATGCAGAACACAACACTTACAGTGATGCAGAACACAACACTTACAGTGATGCAGAACACAACACTTACAGTGATGCAGAACACAACACTTACAGTGATGCAGAACACAACACTTACAGTGATGCAGAACACAACACTTACAGTGATGCAGAACACAACACTTACAGTGATGCAGAACACAACACTTACAGTGATGCTGAACACAACACTTACAGTGATGCAGAACACAACACTTACAGTGATGCAGAACACAACACTTACAGTGATGCAGAACACAACACTTACAGTGATGCAGAACACAACACTTACAGTGATGCAGAACACAACACTTACAGTGATGCAGAACACAACACTTACAGTGATGCAGAACACAACACATCAACATAAACACAATACTAGAATTTTCTTGCAATAAATCTTGATGTGTGAAAAATTTAGTAAAAAATTATTTCTTGCTTGTACAAAACAATGGCACTATTGTCTGTGGAAATAAGACAAATTAAACACTGGCTAAATGAAAAGAATATGAACACAAGAATGTTCAACACACAGGGAACAAAACAAGAATACACAAATGCTGGGATGAAAAAAAAATATATAACTGGGACAACACTGAGTTGTTATGCAGGACACAATTAAATAAATTACTGAATTACTCCACTGAATCACTGAGAGCACTAGGTGATTCTGAAGTGTAAACACAAGTTCTATATTGCTTATATGTTAAGATAAGATAAGATAAGATTTCGTTCGGATTTTTATCCCCGGAGGGTTAGCCACCCAGGATAACCCAAGAAAGTCAGTGCGTCATCGAGGACTGTCTAACTTATTTCCATTGGGGTCCTTAATCTTGTCCCCCAGGATGCGACCCACACCAGTCGACTAACACCCAGGTACCTATTTGCTGCTAGGTGAACAGGACAATAGGTGTAAGGAAACGTGTCGGAGTTTCCACCCGCCGGGAATCGAACCCGGGCCCTCCAGACCACCGGGCACACACAACAAGGAAAAATACTAGGTACTTACTTCAAGTGTATAAAAAGACACACAACACAACAGACATAAGATAATGCACGAAAATTAACACTGAATTAAGGAGATTATCAAATTATTGCAAACAGTATATGATAAACACTGAGTCTGATCAAGAGTCACTGAATGTCACTAAGAAAATCACTGGAACGCAAAAGAAATGTCTCAACACTCGCAAATGTCTCTATGAAAAAAATTATTAATTATCGCTGTAACGACTTGGTGTAGAATGAGGTAGATGGTAGTGGAGAGTAGAGGATTGTTTATGTCGTCTTGCTGCTGTCCTCTGCACACGTGATCGTAGAATTGCGCTTACATCGACAACAGACACACACAGGAGGCTTTCAACGGTGGCGCGAAACACATTCTAGCTCTTGACCCCCTATGTGGTCCTTAAAATATGGTCCTACAACCCTTAGTAGTGCGCCAAAACACTGGTAGAGGTTGGATGAGTACCACAATGGTACTCATCCAACCTCTACCAGTGCCGGGCAATGGTGAGACACACGTGGTAAGTGGGTGGTTGGGCCTATGGGTTGAATGGCATAAGCCTCACTGAGGACAGCCACACTGCTGCGAAGATATTCTAAGCTGGCTAGCTTAAAATACACCCACGAAATACCACAACACCACAAGGATGAAAAAGAGCACTCAGAATGGCTTGGAGCTTGAATCACAAGCAATGAAGACTACTCACGTGGCTTGCTTGAGTACTGGGGTAAGACACCTGGGTTAGTTGCTAGCTGGCTTATCTTAACTTTTCACACAGAATAGCTTGATAACTTCACACCATGAGCACAGCAGAGGTGGAAGCTGGCTTGGCAGGCAAAGGAACTGGATGGAGTAGACTAGGCTAAACTGGACTCCCTCACCACAGACTGGAAGCTGGCTTATTTTGCGAACTCGGGTCAACCCCTCGGGAGTGATGCAAATAAGCAGATAAACACTAATACAAAGAGACTGACCAGTGAATAATGTAGAAGCTGGTAGGAGCTTGGGCGGGAGAACTGGCTGAGATAGCTGGCTGGCGTTAACCTTCTCTGTAGGCCTACTCACAAGATGGCAGGCTCGGTCGAAATTTATCTCCAGAAATTGCTGTAATTGTCAGAATTACAGGCCCTCCGTTGCCACCATTTTTCGTAGGGGTTCTTAAATGGAGATATCGAGGGTTGAAGGTAGACACACTTGTTGGATGGTAACATATATTGTCAGACTGTGATGATGGGAAATGGAGCCCAGCCTCTGCCTGTCCTAGCCTGGATGTCTAACGCCGACTGAGGCCGAGGCAGAGGTACGAACGTACACATGCGCATCCCGTGACGTCACACAGTCACAGGCCTAAAAGGGATCTCCTATCTAAAGCACATGGATGATACTCTATGCTATGCTATATAACACAGGGATCAGCAACTATGCTGACACCTTCCTCCCTCCCTCCCTCCTACCTTCCCTCCCTCCTTCCCTCCCACCTACCCCCCCTCCCTCCTACCTTCCCACCCTCCTTCCCTCCCACCCTCCTTCCCTCCCACCTACCCCCCCTCCCTCCTACCTTCCCTCCCTCCCTCCTTCCTTCCATCCATCCATCCTTCCTTCCTCCCTCCCTCCCTCCCTCCCTCCCTCCCTCCTTCCTCCCTCCGTTCCTTCCTTCCCTACCTACCTCCCTCCGTTCCTTCCTTCCCTACCTCCCTCCGTTCCTTCCTTCCTTCCTTCCTTCCCTCCCTCCCTCCCTCCCTCCCTCCCTTCCTTCCTTCCTTCCTTCCTTCCTTCCGTCCCTTCCTCCCTCCGTTCCTTCCTTCCCTCCCTCCCTCCCTTCCTTCCTTCCTTCCTTCCCTCCCTTCCTTCCTTCCTTCCTTCCTTCCCTTCCCTACCTACCTCCCTCCCTCCTTCCCTACCTACCTCCCTCCCTCCTTCTCTACCTCCCTCCCTCCTTCCCTCCCTCCCTCCCTCCCTTCCTTCCTTTCTCCCTTCCTTCCTCCCTCCCTCCCTTCCTTCCTTCCTTCCTTCCTTCCCCCCTTCCTCCCTTCCTTCCTTCCCTCCCTCCCTTCCTTCCTTCCCTCCCTCCCTTCCTCCCTCCCTTCCTTCCTTCCTTCCCTACCTACCTCCTTCCCTACCTCCCTCCCTCTCTCCTTCCTCCCTCCCTCCCTTCCTTCCTCCCTTCCTTCCTCCCTCCCTTCCTCCCTCCCTTCCTCCCTCCCTCCCTCCCTCCCTCCCTCCCTCCCTCCCTCCCTCCCTTCCTTCCCTACCTACCTACCTCCCCTACCTCCCTCCCTCCCTCCTTCCTTCCCTCCCTTCCTTCCTTCCTCCCTTCCTTCCTTCCCTTCCTTCCTTCCTTCCTTCCTTCCTTCCTCCCTACCTTTCCTTCCTTCCTTCCTTCCCTTCCTTCCTTCCTTCCTTCCTTCCTTCCTTCCTCCCTTCCTTCCTTCCTTCCTTCCTTCCTTCCTTCCTCCCTCCCTTCCTCCCTCCCTTCCTCTCTCCCTCCCTTACTCCCTCCCTTCCTTCGTCCCTCCCTTCCTCCCTCCTTTCCTTCCTCCCTCCCTTCCTTCGTCCCTCCCTTCCTTCCTTCCTTCCTTCCTCCCTTCCTTCCTTCATCCCTTCCTTCCTCCCTCCCTCCCTTCCTTCCCTTCCTTCCTTCCTCCCTTCCTTCCTTCCTCCCTTCCTTCCTTCCCTCCCTCCCTCCCTAACCCTCCTTATTAGAAGGTGACCACTAAAGACAGCACTAAGACTACTGCTGCCCAAGTGTAAGGTGGACCAGGAGCTGTGACTGGACCCTTGCACGTTGTAGTAGGTAACTACAGAGTGGCAGATGACGGGTGTTTGTGCCTAATATGGTCATGCAAAACGTTAACTGAGGCAGGGTGTGTAGCAGGGAGGTAGGGTGTGTAGCAGGGAGGTAGTGTGTGTAGCAGGGAGGTAGGGTGTGTAGCAGGGAGGTAGTGTGTGTAGCAGGGAGGTAGTGTGTGTAGCAGGGAGGTAGGGTGTGTAGCAGGGAGGTAGGGTGTGTAGCAGGGAGGTAGTGTGTGTAGCAGGGAGGTAGGGTGTGTAGCAGGGAGGTAGGGTGTGTAGCAGGGAGGTAGGGTGTGTAGCAGGGAGGTAGGGTGTGTAGCAGGGAGGTAGTGTGTGCAGCAGGGAGGTAGTGTGTGTAGCAGGGAGGTAGTGTGTGTAGCAGGGAGGTAGGGTGTGTAGCAGGGAGGTAGTGTGTGTAGCAGGGAGGTAGTGTGTGTAGCAGGGAGGTAGTGTGTGTAGCAGGGAGGTAGTGTGTGTAGCAGGGAGGTAGTGTGTGTAGCAGGGAGGTAGGGTGTGTAGCAGGGAGGTAGGGTGTGTAGCAGGGAGGTAGGGTGTGTAGCAGGGAGGTTAGTGTGTGTAGCAGAGAGGTTAGTGTGTGTAGCAGGGAGGTTAGTGTGTGTAGCAGGGAGGTTAGTGTGTGTAGCAGGGAGGTTAGTGTGTGTAGCAGGGAGGTTAGTGTGTGTAGCAGGGAGGTTAGTGTGTGTAGCAGAGAGGTTAATGTGTGTAGCAGGGAGGTTAGTGTGTGTAGCAGGGAGGTTAGTGTGTGTAGCAGGGAGGTTAGTGTGTGTAGCAGAGAGGTTAGTGTGTGTAGCAGGGAGGTTAGTGTGTGTAGCAGGGAGGTTAGTGTGTGTAGCAGGGAGGTTAGTGTGTGTAGCAGGGAGGTTAGTGTGTGTAGCAGGGAGGTTAGTGTGTGTAGCAGGGAGGTTAGTGTGTGTAGCAGGGAGGTTAGTGTGTGTAGCAGGGAGGTTAGTGTGTGTAGCAGGGAGGTTAGTGTGTGTAGCAGGGAGATTAGTGCGTGTAGCAGGGAGGTTAGTGTGTGTAGCAGGGAGATTAGTGCGTGTAGCAGGGAGGTTAGTGTGTGTAGCAGGGAGGTTAGTGTGTGTAGCAGGAAGGTTAGTGTGTGTAGCAGGGAGGTTAGTGTGTGTAGCAGGGAGGTTAGTACGTGTAGCAGGGAGGTTAGTGTGTGTAGCAGGGAGGTTAGTGTGTGTAGCAGGGAGGTTAGTGTGTGTAGCAGGAAGGTTAGTGTGTGTAGCAGGAAGGTTAGTGTGTGTAGCAGGGAGGTTAGTGCGTGTAGCAGGGAGGTTAGTGCGTGTAGCAGGGAGGTTAGTGTGTGTAGCAGGGAGGTTAGTGTGTGTAGCAGGGAGGTTAGTGTGTGTAGCAGGGAGGTTAGTGTGTGTAGCAGGGAGGTTAGTGTGTGTAGCAGGGAGGTTAGTGTGTTTAGCAGGGAGGTTAGTGTGTGTAGCAGGGAGGTTAGTGTGTGTAGCAGGGAGGTTAGTGTGTGTAGCAGGGAGGTTAGTGTGTGTAGCAGGGAGGTTAGTGTGTGTAGCAGGGAGGTTAGTGTGTGTAGCAGGGAGGTTAGTGTGTGTAGCAGGGAGGTTAGTGTGTGTAGCAGGGAGGTTAGTGTGTGTAGCAGGGAGGTTAGTGTGTGTAGCAGGGAGGTTAGTGTGTGTAGCAGGGAGGTTAGTGTGTGTAGCAGGGAGGTTAGTGTGTGTAGCAGGGAGGTTAGTGTGTGTAGCAGGGAGGTTAGTGTGTGTAGCAGGGAGGTTAGTGTGTGTAGCAGGGAGGTTAGTGTGTGTAGCAGGGAGGTTAGTGCGTGTAGCAGGAAGGTTAGTGTGTGTAGCAGGGAGGTTAGTGCGTGTAGCAGGGAGGTTAGTGTGTGTAGCAGGGAGGTTAGTGTGTGTAGCAGGAAGGTTAGTGTGTGTAGCAGGGAGGTTAGTGTGTGTAGCAGGGAGGTTAGTGTGTGTAGCAGGAAGGTTAGTGTGTGTAGCAGGAAGGTTAGTGTGTGTAGCAGGGAGGTTAGTGTGTGTAGCAGGAAGGTTAGTGTGTGTAGCAGGGAGGTTAGTGTGTGTAGCAGGGAGGTTAGTGTGTGTAGCAGGAAGGTTAGTGTGTGTAGCAGGGAGGTTAGTGTGTGTAGCAGGGAGGTTAGTGTGTGTAGCAGGGAGGTTAGTGTGTGTAGCAGGAAGGTTAGTGTGTGTAGCAGGGAGGTTAGTGTGTGTAGCAGGAAGGTTAGTGTGTGTAGCAGGGAGGTTAGTGTGTGTAGCAGGGAGGTTAGTGTGTGTAGCAGGAAGGTTAGTGTGTGTAGCAGGGAGGTTAGTGTGTGTAGCAGGGAGGTTAGTGTGTGTAGCAGGAAGGTTAGTGTGTGTAGCAGGAAGGTTAGTGTGTGTAGCAGGGAGGTTAGTGTGTGTAGCAGGGAGGTTAGTGTGTGTAGCAGGAAGGTTAGTGTGTGTAGCAGGGAGGTTAGTGTGTGTAGCAGGAAGGTTAGTGTGTGTAGCAGGAAGGTTAGTGTGTGTAGCAGGGAGGTTAGTGTGTGTAGCAGGGAGGTTAGTGTGTGTAGCAGGAAGGTTAGTGTGTGTAGCAGGGAGGTTAGTGTGTGTAGCAGGGAGGTTAGTGCGTGTAGCAGGGAGGTTAGTGTGTGTAGCAGGGAGGTTAGTGTGTGTAGCAGGAAGGGAAGGAAGATGATTTATAAAGGAGAGAGAGAGAGAGAGAGAGAGAGAGAGAGAGAGAGAGAGAGAGAGAGAGAGAGAGAGATAGATAGATAGATACAAACGTTGTGACGTCATACAAGCAAATATCCTTGATGGTGGTGGAGATGGTTATATGGAGCAGTTAACCGCCAACACCAACAGTCATGTTGACCACACTGTAACACCAACACTAACACCTAGGTACTGGTCCCACATCTGCACATAGAAATCACTCCCTGTGAAAGCAAAAGAGTTGACTGCATGTGCCAGTAGGCCTCCTGCAGTGCTAATGTTCTTGTAAAATAACGTAAATCCTGTTATCTGCACACATAAATCACTGCCTATGTAAGCAAAAGTCTTGACAGGAGATATAACATTCCCACAATGACCACCAGTGACGCCACCAGTAAACTGAGAGACAACACAGTGTCAGGGGACCAAGACTGTTCAACTGTCTCTCACCATACATTAGAGGGATTACCAATAGACCCCTGGTTGTCTTCAAGACCCCTGGTTGTCTTCAAGACCCCTGGTTGTCTTCAATATCCCTGGTTGTCTTCAAGACCCCTGGTTGTCTTCAAGACCCCTGGTTGTCTTCAAGACCCTGGTTGTCTTCAAGACCCCTGGTTGTCTTCAAGACCCCTGGTTTTCTTCAAGACCCCTGGCTGTCTTCAAGACCCCTGGCTGTCTTCAAGACTCCTGATTGTCTTCAAGATCCCTGGTTGTCTTCAAGACCCCTGGTTGTCTTCAAGACCCCTGGCTGTCTTCAAGACCCCTGGTTGTCTTCAAGATCCCTGGTTGTCTTCAAGACCCCTGGCTGTCTTCAAGACCCCTGGCTGTCTTCAAGACCCCTGGCTGTCTTCAAGACTCCTGGTTGTCTTCAAGACCCCTGGTTGTCTTCAAGACTCCTGGTTGTCTTCAAGACCCCTGGCTGTCTTCAAGACCCCTGGTTGTCTTCAAGATCCCTGGTTGTCTTCAAGACCCCTGGCTGTCTTCAAGACTCCTGGTTGTGTTCAAGACCCCTGGTTTTCTTCAAGACCCCTGGTTGTCTTCAAGATCCCTGGTTGTCTTCAAGACCCCTGGTTGTCTTCAAGATCCCTGGTTGTCTTCAAGACCCCTGGTTGTCTTCAAGATCCCTGGTTGTCTTCAAGACCCCTGGTTGTCTTCAAGATCCCTGGTTGTCTTCAAGACCCCTGGTTGTCTTCAAGATCCCTGGTTGTCTTCAAGACCCCTGGTTGTCTTCAAGATCCCTGGTTGTGTTCAAGACCCCTGGTTGTCTTCAAGATCCCTGGTTGTCTTCAAGATCCCTGGTTTTCTTCAAGACCCCTGGTTGTCTTCAAGATCCCTGGTTGTCTTCAAGATCCCTGGTTGTCTTCAAGACCCCTGGTTGTCTTCAAGACCCCTGGTTGTCTTCAAGACCCCTGGCTGTCATGGACGGGGTTGCGGGGGCAGTGACCCCAGGAACAACCCCCAGGTAGACCCCAGGTAGACTCCTGGTCGGTAGTGGTCCAAATGGTTTACCTTTCACCACCACACAAAAAGTTGGACCATATTTTGGACCAGCTAGGCTGTGGCTCCTACGTTGGCTTACGTGTAACCAGAAGTAACAGCCTGGTTGATCAGGTCCTGCTCCACTACCTAGCCTGGTCATGGACCGGGCCACGGGGGCATTGACCCCTGGAGCACACCCTCCAGGTATAAGGGACCACATTGGACCATAATTTGGGCCACTATCACCAACATAATTTGAAATAATCAATAAACATAATGTTGGGGAGGATGTTGGAGGGTGGTGGGGAGGATGTTGGAGGGTGGTGGGGAGGTAGGGGAGGATGTTGGAGGGTGGTGGGGAGGTAGGGGAGGATGTTCGAGGGTGGTGGGGAGGTAGGGGAGGATGTTGGAGGGTGGTGGGGAGGTAGGGGAGGATGTTGGAGGGTGGTGGGGAGGTAGGGGAGGATGTTGGAGGGTGGTGGGGAGGTAGGGGAGGATGTTGGAGGGTGGTGGGGAGGTAGGGGAGGATGTTGGAGGGTGGTGGGGAGGATGTTGGTGGGGAGACGGTAGTGGGAGAAGCAGCAACTAGACTGTATCAGTGTTGTTTGTAGTGTGGTGGAGGTGACTGCTGTCTCCCACAGTGTTGTACTGGCTTGTGTTGTGTTATAGCTCCTGGTCCAGCCTGTGTAGTGTGGTGGAGGTGACTGCTGTCTCCCACAGTGTTGTACTGGCTTGTGTTGTGTTATAGCTCCTGGTCCAGCCTGTGTAGTGTGGTGGAGGTGACTGCTGTGTCTCCCACAGTGTTGTACTGGCTTGTGTTGTGTTATAGCTCCTGGTCCAGCCTGTGTAGTGTGGTGGTGGTGACTGCTGTGTCTCCCACAGTGTTGTACTGGCTTGTGTTGTGTTATAGCTCCTGGTCCAGCCTGTGTAGTGTGGTGGAGGTGACTGCTGTCTCCCACAGTGTTGTACTGGCTTGTGTTGTGTTATAGCTCCTGGTCCAGCCTGTGTAGTGTGGTGGTGGTGACTGCTGTGTCTCCCACAGTGTTGTACTGGCTTGTGTTGTGTTATAGCTCCTGGTCCAGCCTGTGTAGTGTGGTGGAGGTGACTGCTGTCTCCCACAGTGTTGTACTGGCTTGTGTTGTGTTATAGCTCCTGGTCCAGCCTGTGTAGTGTGGTGGTGGTGACTGCTGTGTCTCCCACAGTGTTGTACTGGCTTGTGTTGTGTTATAGCTCCTGGTCCAGCCTGTGTAGTGTGGTGGAGGTGACTGCTGTCTCCCACAGTGTTGTACTGGCTTGTGTTGTGTTATAGCTCCTGGTCCAGCCTGTGTAGTGTGGTGGTGGTGACTGCTGTCTCCCACAGTGTTGTACTGGCTTGTGTTGTGTTATAGCTCCTGGTCCAGCCTGTGTAGTGTGGTGGTGGTGACTGCTGTCTCCCACAGTGTTGTACTGGCTTGTGTTGTGTTATAGCTCCTGGTCCAGCCTGTGTAGTGTGGTGGTGGTGACTGTTGTGTCTCCCACAGTGTTGTACTGGCTTGTGTTGTGTTATAGCTCCTGGTCCAGCCTGTGTAGTGTGGTGGTGGTGACTGCTGTCTCCCACAGTGTTGTACTGGCTTGTGTTGTGTTATAGCTCCTGGTCCAGCCTGTGTAGTGTGGTGGTGGTGACTGTTGTGTCTCCCACAGTGTTGTACTGGCTTGTGTTGTGTTATAGCTCCTGGTCCAGCCTGTGTAGTGTGGTGG
>NC_091389.1:11049227-11219739 GCF_038502225.1 Cherax quadricarinatus
AGAGAGATATCTGATACTATATATGTATGTGGAAGATACTTGAGGGACTCCTCCCTTACCTGCATACTGCAGTAACTTGTTACTGCAGTATGCAGGTAAGAGAAGAGCAACAAGTTACTGCAGTGTGAGGTATGGGAGGAAGTGTGGGATAAACCCATTGAGGAGCAGGGAGGCCATGGGTACAGTAAGAGAACTGTCATATCCACGCTTCAAGACACTTTAACATATTACCAGCAGGTACCAGAAATATTACTGGAACAGAGTAGTTTATAATTAAAAGGCAGAGAGCTTCCTGCAACAGGTGCTGGATAAGTCTTGTCTCAAGCTGTGTAAAACTGGTCACAGATTACAGTGCCACCCACAACAGTTGACTAACACCCAGCAGATGCAAGGTGACTTGCCCATGTCTTGCCCTACCCAGGATGCAGAGCCACAACCATCCACTTGTGTCATGACTGTTACGACAACGACGGTGGTGATGGCGACGACTTTATTTTCCAAGAACATACATTTTTGTTACAGAGATTGACTTACAATATATTGTTCTTGCATGAAAAAGCACAAAGTTATGCAAAGAATTTTGGGCAGTAGAGGCAGACAGATGTTGGGGCATAATAATATTCAGAACCCCAACGGAAATAAGTCACTTTGACTTTTTTGGGTTATCCTGGTGGGTAATTTACACTATGTATGATAATTATACTTACGTGTATCTGTGTCTAAACTTACTCATTGCGGTTTTTGATCCTCAGGTTAAGAACGACTACCTGGAAGACGAGAGTCGAGCCAACGAAGGGATCGACCAGGATATTGCCACTCAGCTCGCTTGTATAGAAATCAAGCGACTGTTTAAGGTGCGTTCATGTCTGTTCTTGTTTGTCCATAATGTATGTCCAGTTGGTTGATTGGCCGGTGTTTAGAATTGCTAACACCCATAGTTATATAGTTGCTAACACCCATAGTTATATAGATGCTCACACCCATAGTTATATAGTTGCTCACACCCATAGTTATATAGTTGCTCATACCCATAGTTATTTAGTTGCTCACACCCATAGTTATATAGTTGCTCATACCCATAGTTATATAGTTGCTAACACCCATAGTTATATAGTTGCTCACACCCATAGTTATATAGTTGCTCACACCCATAGTTATATAGTTGCTCATACCCATACTTATTTAGTTGCTCACACCCATAGTTATATAGTTGCTCATACCCATAGTTATATAATTGCTCATACCCATAGTTATATAGTTGCTCACACCCATAGTTATATAGTTGCTCATACCCATAGTTATTTAGTTGCTCACACCCATAGTTATATAGTTGCTCATACCCATAGTTATATAATTGCTCATACCCATAGTTATATAGTTGCTCACACCCATAGTTATATAGTTGCTCATATCCATAGTTATTTAGTTGCTCACACCCATAGTTATATAGTTGCTCATACCCATAGTTATATAGTTGCTCATACCCATAGTTATTTAGTTGCTCACACCCATAGTTATATAGTTGCTCATACCTATAGTTATATAGTTGCTCATACCCATAGTTATATAGTTGCTCATACCCATAGTTATTTAGTTGCTCACACCCATAGTTATATAGTTGCTCATACCCATAGTTATATAGTTGCTCATACCCATAGTTATTTAGTTGCTCATACCCATAGTTATATAGTTGCTCATACCCATAGTTATTTAGTTGCTCATACCCATAGTTATATAGTTGCTCATACCCATAGTTATATAGTTGCTCATACCCATAGTTATATAGTTGGTCACACCCATAGTTATTTAGTTGCTCACACCCATAGTTATATAGTTGCTCATACCCATAGTTATTTAGTTGCTCATACCCATAGTTATATAGTTGCTCATACCCATAGTTATATAGTTGCTTATACCCATAGTTATATAGTTGCTCACACCCATAGTTATTTAGTTGCTCACACCCATAGTTATATAGTTGCTCATACCCATAGTTATATAGTTGCTCACACCCATAGTTATATAGTTGCTCATACCCATAGTTATATAGTTGCTCACACCCATAGTTATTTAGTTGCTCACACCCATAGTTATATAGTTGCTCATACCCATAGTTATATAGTTGCTCATACCCATAGTTATTTAGTTGCTCACACCCATAGTTATATAGTTGCTCATACCCATAGTTGTTTAGTTGCTCATACCCATAGTTATATAGTTGCTCATACCCATGGTTATTTAGTTGCTCATACCCATAGTTATATAGTTGCTCATACCCATAGTTATATAGTTGCTCATACCCATAGTTATATAGTTGCTCATACCCATAGTTATATAGTTGCTCATACCCATAGTTATTTAGTTGCTCACACCCATAGTTATATAGTTGCTCATACCCATAGTTATATAGTTGCTCATACCCATAGTTATATAGTTGCTCATACCCATAGTTATATAGTTGCTCACACCCATAATTATTTAGTTGCTCACACCCATAGTTATATAGTTGCTCACACCCATAGTTATATAGTTGCTCACACCCATAGTTATATAGTTGCTCACACCCATAGTTATATAGTTGCTCACACCCATAGTTATATAGTTGCTCACACCCATAGTTATATAGTTGCTCACACCCACAGCTAAAGCTGTTTCTTGCAGTTAAAGCTTCAGTCTGGTTTCTCTTCTGTCAATCTTTATAATTATTATTATTATTATTATTATTATTATTATTATTATTATTTATTTATTATTATTATTATGTCTTCTAAACAAATTGAAATTAGTCATTGATATAATAAACTTAGTGTAATAAACTCTGAACATGACTCCGTCCCTGTTGCCGTCCCTACCTTACAAAAACAAATATTTAGAGAAAAACGCTGCTAAAAGTAGGTAGTGACTTATTAAATAGTACAGGAGAGCCCCACTTTACAGCACTTCGCTTTGCGGTGTTTTGCTAATACAGTGGACCCCCGCTTAACGATCACCTCCAAATGCGACCAATTATGTAAGTGTATTTATGTAAGTGCGTTTGTACGTGTATGTTTGGGGGTCTGAAATGGACTAATCTACTTCACAATATTCCTTATGGGAAAAAATTCGGTCAGTACTGGCACCTGAACATACTACTGGAATGAAAAAAGTTCGTTAACCGGGGGTCCACTGTACAGCGGTTTTCAGTTCTAGCAATTCTTCATTTATAGGCTAAGGATGAAAATATTTTAAGGTAAGTAATGTGTGTATTGTATATGCATGTTTTAGGCCTAGCTCTGTTGCTCGCTTAATATATGATAATGTAAATATGTTATCAAGCTTTTATATGCATTTGAAATTAGAAAAAAAAAAGGGCCGTGTTTCATTTTACAGCAGTAACCTGGTACTTAACCTGCTGTATAAGTGGGGCCCTCCTGTACAACAGTAGCAAAGAACCTAACCTGCTGTATAAGTGGGGCCCTCCTGTACAACAGTAGCAAAGAACCTAACCTGCTGTATAAGTGGGGCCCTCCTGTACAACAGTAGCAAAGAACCTAACCTGCTGTATAAGTGGGGCCCTCCTGTACAACAGTAGCAAAGAACCTAACCTGCTGTATAAGTGGGGCCCTCCTGTACAACAGTAGCAAAGAACCTAACCTGCTGTATAAGTGGGGCCCTCCTGTACAACAGTAGCAAAGAACCTAACCTGCTGTATAAGTGGGGCCCTCCTGTACAACAGTAGCAAAGAACCTAACCTGCTGTATAAGTGGGGCCCTCCTGTACAACAGTAGCAAAGAACCTAACCTGCTGTATAAGTGGGGCCCTCCTGTACAACAGTAGCAAAGAACCTAACCTGCTGTATAAGTGGGGCCCTCCTGTACAACAGTAGCAAAGAACCTAACCTGCTGTATAAGTGGGGCCCTCCTGTACAACAGTAGCAAAGAACCTAACCTGCTGTATAAGTGGGGCCCTATTGTATACACATAAATGAAGCGTTTCGTATTTAATTACTGTTGGTGTTGTTGTGTTGGTGTACAGGACGTGTCTAGCAGCACCCTGGAGAAGAAGTCCAACTTTGAGTACCTGGAGAAGGAAGTCGGCTTCCACAAGTTCCTGCCATCGTCGGTGCTCAACTCCATGAAGGCCAAAACCTTGCGCAAGGCTCTGCAGACACACATCAAGAAGTACGGTCAACTCTCCGAGTCGGAGTGTTACTTTAAGTTCCTGGAGTTGTTAAGCAAGGTCAGGAAGTATGACCAGGAGTCGTTCCGCTGTGCGCTTGGGGTGAGTCCTCTTCTCTGTCTCTTGTCTCTTGGTATTTACACAAAGAACAATAAGAGCACATTACCGTGACTGGAACAATACACAAGTAACCCGCACACAGGAGACGAAGCTTATGATGATGTTTTGGTCCATCTTGGACCATTTACAAGTCTCTCTCCTATTTTACATAAATAATCCATATATATATGAGAAAGAAACTTCAGACGTTCTTGTTTGTCTTGAACCATTAACTAGTCACACTGTGTGGTTACACACTACTCACACACACAGTGTGTGGTTACGCACACACTGTGTGGTTACACACACACTAGTCTCACTGTGTGTGGTTAGGCACACACACTGGTCACACACACTGGTCACACACACACACACACACACACACACACACACACACACACACACACACACACACACACACACTGGTCACACACACACACACACACTGGTCACACACACTGTGTGGTTACACACACACACACACTGGTCACACACACACTGTGTGGTTACACACACACACTGGTCACACACACACACTGGTCACACATGCTGTGTGGTTACACACATGCACTGGTCACACATGCTGTGTGGTTACACACATACACTGGTCACACACGCTGTGTGGTTACACACATGCACTGGTCACACATGCTGTGTGGTTACACACATGCACTGGTCACACACACTGTGTGGTCACACATGCTGTGTGGTTACACATGCACTGGTCACACACGCTGTGTGGTTACACACACACACTAGTGACACACTGTGTGACTAGTTACAATAGTGAAACAGTGTGTGTCTAGTTAATGGTCTAAGTTAGACTAAATATTCATCATAAGTATCATCTGCTATGTACAGGTTATTTGTATATTGTTCCTGTCATGGTGTTGTGACTTCTATTTTCTTTATTCTTCTTTGTTTTCCCAGGGACTTGAAATTCCCTTTCTTCTTTCTCTTTCATAAGTAATTACCTCTCATTCTCCAGGTTATGTACAGCCTCTCCTCACTTAGTGATGTACTCATTTACTGACGACTTGGACTTACGACTGGCTCTCAGTCCAGTATGCTAATTTCCTGTATTCTGTTTATTACAGTATACAGTATACTACTGTATAAACACTCAAAAATATACCAGAAATGTTATAAATGATACAAAGATGACATTAAAACAATATCAGAGATGGTTGACACAAACCCACTACCACTGTAGTATGCTCCTCACTTAGTGACGAATTCGTTTACTGACAGGGTCTTAGGAACAGAACTCTGTTGTTAAATGAGGAGAGGCTGTATTTACCTTTCAGGCTAATTGCCTCCTTATGAATATAGTAATTATAGCAATAATATAGCCGGACTTGAGTCCTGAATCTGGGAAGTACAGTGCCTGCACTCTGAAGGAGGAGTTACAGATATTTGCTGTTTAGAGGGACATATGTACTGTTATGTCTGTATATCTCTGGCAGAACAGTGATGGTGTGAATGATGGTGAAAGTGTTTCTTTTTTGGGTCACTCTGCCTTGGTGGAAGACGGTGGTGTGTTATATATGATAATAATAATAATGTACTCCGTAAGCCATGCATGTCGTAAGAGGCGACTAAAATGCCGGGAGCAAGGGGGCTAGTAACCCCTTCTCCTGTATATATTACTAAATTGAAAAGGAGAAACTTTCATTTTTCCTTTTGGGCCGCCCCGCCTCGGTGGGATACGGCTGGTGTGTTGAAAGATAGAATAATAATAATAATAATAATATAGTAATTGTTTTATATTGATCTCCCACCAAGGTAGAGTCGAGGTTCGGTGACCAGAATAGAAAGAGAAAATGTGTTTGCCACCTGGAAGATACTAGCTATTGAATGAGTGATGGTGAATGTATTTCTTTTGTTGGGTCACCATGGTAAGAAATGTGCGTAAAAAATAAATAAATGATGCAGTTCGACAATGCACATCAACTTACTAACACTGAGGTATATTTTACAGTCTGGCTGGTCGATACCTGTGACCCTGGTGGTGGGACCATCAGTGGGCATCTCTTATGTGACAGACTCGGCCAGCAAGGTGAGTCTTACTGCCTCTTACTCAGCCAGTAAGGTGAGTCTTATTGCCTCTTACTCAGCCAGTAAGGTGAGTCTTATTGCCTCTTACTCAGCCAGCAAGGTGAGTCTTACTGCCTCTTACTCAGCCAGTAAGGTGAGTCTTACTGCCTCTTACTCAGCCAGTAAGGTGAGTCTTATTGCCTCTTACTCAGCCAGTAAGGTGAGTCTTACTGCCTCTTACTCAGCCAGTAAGGTGAGTCTTATTGCCTCTTACTCAGCCAGTAAGGTGAGTCTTACTGCCTCTTACTCAGCCAGTAAGGTGAGTCTTACTGCCTCTTACTCAGCCAGTAAGGTGAGTCTTACTACCTCTTACTCAGCCAGTAAGGTGAGTCTTACTGCCTCTTACTCAGCCAGTAAGGTGAGTCTTACTGCCTCTTACTCAGCCAGTAAGGTGAGTCTTACTGCCTCTTACTTATCACTGTCTTGTTACTCAACTAATACAGTAACCAACGACTTTCTTGCCTCTGGGGTAAAGGTCACCTGGATTTTCAACATCGTATTGTCATGTTTTGTTGTGTCTGTTTTACATTCAACTCGTTCATATTATCAGTTTAGTTGCTGGATTGAACAAAATGGCTGGATAATGTTGCAAGTTGAATAAGCAACCACCAGATAATTGATGATTTACTATATAAGTCAAATTTTTTTATTACTGATACAAGATATGTGTGTTCAGTCTATCAGGATTGATGAGCTGGACACATTGACTATCCTGAGGGACTGATTACCTCAGACTCCTCCTCATCTTCCAACTTTCTCAGATTTAGACTGAAGAAGCCACTGTGTGGTGAAATGTTTCCACAGTAAAGATACTTAAGGGAAGGTACAACATGAGCAGCGAGCGAGTGAAAAAAAATAGAAAAATTATGGAAATTGAGTTAATCATATAGAAAAATAGCTTAACTCTTAAGCAACACTCTGGTACAAGAATCAATGTTCTACGACATTTCTACAAGGAATTATAGTCATTTATATCAGGTATGGTGATGGCGATGTGCGTAGCGCGTCTGCTCTCGGCCCGTATATTTTTTGGAATTTTTTCCTTGTTTTTTCTTGCTTTTTATTGCATTATTCTTTCTAATATAATAATCGACTATTTGGCATCATAAAAAAGTAGGCGGAGCTTATATGTAGACTTCCAGCCAATCAGGAACCATCAGGGAACACTGGCAGTGTTCCCACTCCAGAGAGAGGCAGGAGAAATCACTTCATTATTACGCTTATGTCAACTCTACGGCTTATTTATCTATCAGAATTGATCTAATATGATATAATAAACACTATAAATAACATACAAACATGTTATATACTCTAGACTGAATAAAATAAGCCATAATATGCCAAGAGTCCACCAACAATATTCGATATAATATTATTACTCCTCGTCTCCATGTCGTATTCTTTGGTCTTTGATTAAGAGAAAACGGCGTTTTGAAGAGGACAACTGCAGTAGAACACCTGTTCACTAAGGAAACCACCGAAACAAACGGGATTTTCGCAAAAAAAAAAAAATTGAGACGGTGGGCCGGCGTTCCAGGCCAATATCTCGGAAGTAACTTATTCACTTATTTCACTTTCCTACGCCTTTATTACTTAATTAAGTGGGATAATATTCACAGAAATTGTAAAATAATGATTGTTCTTAATTTTAGTGATGTACTTTTGGAAATATTTCAAATATTTTAGGATTTATGTGGGAGTAAAGGGCAGATATTTTGCAAAAGTTTAAGAACTAACAAACTTTATTTTTTTGTGGAATAAAGATAAGATATTTAGAGGAAAGTGCGTCATGAAAAATTCGTATTAGCATTGTTCTCTCGGCACCAAGTGCCCAAACAACCTTGCGTCGTCCCGTATAGGACTACGATCCTGCCAAAGGATATTTTCAGTAAATCGATTTTTCTCAGTTGTTGTATGGGATATCTTATTGACAAATATTTTTAGTAAATAGTGTAAATACATCGTCTTGTGCACCAACAATGAAAGAAATCTGACGGTAAAAAAAAAAAGTTGTTATACTGCCCCTTAAATGGTGCACAAGTGTCATATTTATCAACATGTTGATTTTGTAAACTATTTATTCACATATTACACAGGTTGGCGAACAAGACGTGCAACACCTGAGTGTCTTATAATAGTCAGGTGTTTCATGTGTCTTATTCATCAAGTCTCATATTGTGAGGTTTATTGTGTTTTGTGACGATGATGCGGCACTTCTCGCATCTTTTTTGTGGTTCTGAAACCATATACACCTACCATCCGACTTACGACCACTCGACTTACGACCGTGTTTTTTATGCCAAATTTCTGGGAAATAAACAAGTATTTGTGTTGTACACAGTGTTTATGCTAAACCTTACAGTATAAAACACAGTACTGACAACATAAAAAGTAAAGTAAAACATGAAATACCAAAATAAAACAATAAAATAAAGTCATTACAAAAATGTTTTGTTGATATTCAGTAGTAAAGTTCGACTTATGTCCATTTCAACTTACGACCGGTTTCTCGGAACCGAACTCGGTCGTAAGTCAGATGGTAGGTGTATATTATTTAACATTGGAGTTGCCTGTAGTAAATTTTGTGAACTGGTAGAGAGTGACCATCCATGGAGGTTCTCTGGCCTCTCATATTACTGGGAAATAAAAACTTGCCGTATCGTTGATATTTTTCTGTCTCATGAAGACAGAAGATACCTGGTTAAAGATGGTAGATACCTGGTTAAAGACACAAGATACCTGGGTGAAGATGCAAGATACATGGGTGAAGATGCAAGATACATGGGTGAAGATGCAAGATACATGGGTGAAGATGCAAGATACATGGGTGAAGATGCAAGATACATGGGTGAAGATGCAAGATACATGGATGAAGATGCAAGATACATGGGTGAAGATGCAAGATACATGGGTGAAGATGCAAGATACATGGGTGAAGATGCAAGATACATGGGTGAAGATGCAAGATACATGGGTGAAGATGCAAGATACATGGGTGAAGATGCAAGATACATGGGTGAAGATGCAAGATACATGGGTGAAGATGCAAGATACATGGGTGAAGATGCAAGATACATGGGTGAAGATGCAAGATACAAGGGTATTTACCCTGACTTTTCTTCTTAACCTTTTGACTGTTTTGGTCGTATATATACGTCTTGTGAGCCAGTGTTTTGGACGTATGTATACTCGGTAATTCTAGTGGCTTCAAATCAAGCAGGAGAAAGCTGGTAGGCCCACATGTGAGAGAATGGGTCTGTGTGGTCAGTGTGCACTGTATAAAAAAATCCTGCAGCACGCAGTGCATAATGAGAAAAAAAAAACTCCGACCGTGTTTATGGATTAAAACACCAACTTTGAGATGTATTTTCATATAGTATTTATGGTTGTCGGGAGCAAGGGGCTAGTAACCCCTTCTCCTGTATAAATTACTAAATTTAAGAGAAACTTCCGTTTTTCCTTTTGGGACACCCTGCCTTGGTGGGATACGGCTGGTGTGTTGAAAGAAAGAAAGATTTATGGTTGTATTCTCGTTTTCTTGGTCTAATTTGATAGAATGGAAAACATATTACAGAAGTTTCATGACAAAAACGACCTTGAAATTGAGCTCAAAGTAGCGAAAATGTTCGATTTTTACCAGTGTTCAAGAGTAAACAAATCACACCACATGTCCAATAACGTCAACTGGTGAGTCTAATATTCTTTCACTAGTGCACTGATATTATTTATACCATTTTTACAATAATGCAGTAGTCTGCATAACAGTAAATCTTCTATTTTTTATGTGAATAAAAAATCAAAATAGAAAGCAATAGTAATATAAGAGGGGCCTAGAGATGTGAGTAATAAACAGAGGATATGTTATTTTAGTGCCAAGAATGTCTACACTGTTTATTATGGGCCCTATTTTAAAATTGGCATTTTTTTAATTTGCATGAAATTGGCCAAATTGCCAATTTCTGACCACTTTATTGGGTAGTTGAAATTGGTAAATGGGCGGTTTCTTGTACTCAACTGATAGAAAAAATAGCGTTCTAAAGAAATAGGTATGAGTTTGGTTGACTGGAAAAATGGAATTGGCCGAAAATAGGGCTCAAAGTCGGCAAAATCGCCGATGCGTATCTATTGCTGAGATTGTAAACTTCACGGGAGCATAATTCCGTAAGTTTTCGATCAAATTTCGTACTTTTGATGTAATTGCCATTGGGAAAAGATTCTCTATCATTTCAGACTTTTTTTTTTTTTTTTTTCTCTAAAAAATTTTTCAACATAGAATGACAGTTTGAGAAAGAGGCTTGCAACAGTCAGAGGTTAATAATTCTTAATGTTGTAATATGTATTTCCTTTCCAATCCTAGAGGCCAGGTCTAAGACTGCGCCATGAGGCCAGGTCTAAGACTGGGCCATGAGGCCAGATCTAAGGCTGGACCATGAGGCCAGGTCTAAGGCTGGACCATGAGGCCAGGTCTAAGACTGGGTCATGAGGCCAGATCTAAGGCTGGACCATGAGGCCAGATCTAAGGCTGGACCATGAGGCCAGGTCTAAGACTGGGTCATGAGGCCAGGTCTAAGACTGGGTCATGAGGCCAGGTCTAAGACTGGGTCATGAGGCCAGGTCTAAGACTGGGTCATGAGGCCAGGTCTAAGACTGGGTCATGAGGCCAGGTCTAAGACTGGGTCATGAGGCCAGGTCTAAGACTGGGCCATGAGGCCAGGTCTAAGACTGGGTCATGAGGCCAGGTCTAAGACTGGGTCATGAGGCCGGATCTAAGGCTGGGCCATGAGGCCAGATCTAAGGCTGGACCATGAGGCCAGGTCTAAGACTGGGTCATGAAGCCAGGTCTAAGACTGGGTCATGAGGCAGGGTCTAAGACTGGGTCATGAGGCAGGGTCTAAGACTGGGTCATGAGGCCAGGTCTAAGACTGGGTCATGAGGCCAGGTCTAAGACTGGGTCATGAGGCCAGGTCTAAGACTGGGTCATGAGGCCAGGTCTAAGACTGGGTCATGAGGTCGGATCTAAGGCTGGGCCATGAGGCCAGATCTAAGGCTGGACCATGAGGCCAGGTCTAAGACTGGGTCATGAGGCCAGGTCTAAGACTGGGTCATGAGGCAGGGTCTAAGACTGGGTCATGAGGCCAGGTCTAAGACTGGGTCATGAGGCCAGGTCTAAGACTGGGTCATGAGGCCAGGTCTAAGACTGGGTCATGAGGCCAGGTCTAAGACTGGGTCATGAGGCAGGGTCTAAGACTGGGTCATGAGGCCAGGTCTAAGACTGGGTCATGAGGCCAGGTCTAAGACTGGGTCATGAGGCCAGGTCTAAGACTGGGTCATGAGGCCAGGTCTAAGACTGGGTCATGAGGCAGGGTCTAAGACTGGGCCATGAGGCCAGGTCTAAGACTGGGCCATGAGGCAGGGTCTAAGACTGGGCCATGATGCCGGGTCTAAGACTGGGTCATGAGTCCGGGTCTAAGACTGGGTCATGAGGCTGGGTCTAAGACTGGGCCATGAGGCTGGGTCTAAGACTGGATCATGAGGCACGGTCTAAGACTGGGTCATGAGGCCGGGTCTAAGACTGGTCATGAGGCCGGGTCTAAGACTGGGTCATGAGGCAGGGTCTAAGACTGGGTCATGAGGCTGGGTCTAAGACTGGGCAATGAGGCCGGGTCTAAGACTGGGCCATGAGGCCAGGTCTAAGACTGGGTCATGAGGCTGGGTCTAAGACTGGGCCATGAGGCCGGGTCTAAGACTGGGTCATGAGGCAGGGTCTAAGACTGGGCAATGAGGCCGGGTCTAAGACTGGACCATGAGGCCAGGTCTAAGACTGGGTCATGAGGCTGGGTCTAAGACTGGGCCATGAGGCCGGGTCTAAGACTGGGTCATGAGGCAGGGTCTAAGACTGGGTCATGAGGCCGGGTGTAAGACTGGGCCATGAGGCCAGGTCTAAGACTGGGCCATGAGGCAGGGTCTAAGACTGGGTCATGAGGCCGGGTCTAAGACTGGGCCATGAGGCAGGGTCTAAGACTGGGCCATGAGGCTGGGTCTAAGACTGGGCCATGAGGCTGGGTCTAAGACTGGGTTATGAGGCAGGGTCTAAGACTAGGTCATGAGGCCGTGTCTAAGACTGGGTCATGAGGCCGGGTCTAAGACTGGGCCATGAGGCCGGGTCTAAGACTAGGTCATGAGGCCGTGTCTAAGACTGGGCCATGAGGCAGGGCCTAAGACTGGGCCATGAGGCTGGGTCTAAGACTGGGCCATGAGGCCGGGTCTAAGACTGGGCCATGAGGCCAGGTCTAAGACTGGGTCATGAGGCTGGGTCTAAGACTGGGCCATGAGGCCGGGTCTAAGACTGGGTCATGAGGCAGGGTCTAAGACTGGGCAATGAGGCTGGGTCTAAGACTGGGTCATGAGGCTGGGTCTAAGACTGGGTCATGAGGCAGGGTCTAAGACTGGGCCATGAGGCTGGGTCTAAGACTGGGTCATGAGGCTGGGCCTAAGACTGGGTCATGAGGCAGGGTCTAAGACTGGGTCATGAGGCCGGGTCTAAGACTGGGTCATGAGGCAGGGTCTAAGACTGGGCCATGAGGCCAGGTCTAAGACTGGGTCATGAGGCCGGATCTAAGGCTGGGCCATGAGGCCAGGTCTAAGACTGGGCCATGAGGCCAGGTCTAAGACTGGGTCATGACGCTGGGTCTAAGACGGGGTCATGAGGCCGGGTCTAAGACTGGGTCATGAGGCCGGGTCTAAGACTGGGTCATGAGGCCGGATCTAAGGCTGGGCCATGAGGCTGGGTCTAAGACTGGGCCATGAGGCCGGGTCTAAGACTGGGCCATGAGTCCAGGTCTAAGAGTGGGTCATGAGGCCGGGTCTAAGACTGGGCCATGAGGCCGGATCTAAGGCTGGGTCATGAGGTCGGGTCTAAGACTGGGCCATGAGGCCGGGTCTAAGACTGGGTCATGAGGCCGGATCTAAGACTGGGTCATGAGGCCGGGTCTAAGACTGGGTCATGAGGCCGGGTCTAAGACTGGGCCATGAGGCCAGGTCTAAGACTGGGTCATGAGGCCGGGTCTAAGACTGGGCCATGAGGCCGGGTCTAAGACTGGGTCATGAGGCCGGATCTAAGACTGGGCCATGAGGCCGGGTCTAAGACTGGGCCATGAGGCAGGGTCTAAGACTGGGTCATGATGCTGGGTCTAAGACTGGGTCATGAGGCCGGGTCTAAGACTGGGCCATGAGGCCGGGTCTAAGACTGGGCGATGAGGCAGGGTCTAAGACTGGGTCATGAGGCAGGATCTAAGACTGGGCCATGAGGCAGGGTTTAAGACTGGGTCATGAGGCAGGGTCTAAGACTGGGTCATGACGCTGGGTCTAAGACTGGATCATGAGGTCGGGTCTAAGACTGGGCCATGAGGCAGGGTCTAAGACTGGATCATGAGGCAGGGTCTAAGACTGGGCCATGAGGCCAGGTCTAAGACTGGGTCATGAGGCCAGGTCTAAGACTGGGTCATGAGGCAGGGTCTAAGACTGGACCATGAGGCAGGGTCTAAGACTGGACCATGAGGCCGGGTCTAAGACTGGGCCATGAGGCAGGGTCTAAGACTGGGCCATGATGCCGGGTCTAAGACTGGGTCATGAGGCTGGGTCTAAGACTGGGCCATGAGGCTGGGTCTAAGACTGGATCATGAGGCACGGTCTAAGACTGGGTCATGAGGCAGGGTCTAAGACTGGGCCATGAGGCCGGGTCTAAGACTGGGCCATGAGGCAGGGTCTAAGACTGGGCCATGACGCCGGGTCTAAGACTGGGTCATGAAGCCGGGTCTAAGACTGGGTCATGAGGCAGGGTCTAAGACTGGGTCATGACGCTGGGTCTAAGACTGGATCATGAGGCCGGGTCTAAGACTGGGCCATGAGGCCGGGTCTAAGACTGGGCCATGAGGCCGGGTCTAAGACTGGGCCATGAGGCAGGGTCTAAGACTGGGTCATGATGCTGGGTCTAAGACTGGGTCATGAGGCCGGGTCTAAGACTGGGCCATGAGGCCGGGTCTAAGACTGGGTCATGAGGCTGGGTCTAAGACTGGGCAATGAGGCCGGGTCTAAGACTGGGCCATGAGGCCAGGTCTAAGACTGGGTCATGAGGCTGGGTCTAAGACTGGGCCATGAGGCCGGGTCTAAGACTGGGCCATGAGACAGGGTCTAAGACTGGGCAATGAGGCCGGGTCTAAGACTGGGCCATGAGGCCAGGTCTAAGACTGGGTCATGAGGCTGGGTCTAAGACTGGGCCATGAGGCCGGGTCTAAGACTGGGTCATGAGGCAGGGTCTAAGACTGGGCCATGAGGCCGGGTCTAAGACTGGGTCATGAGGCCGGGTCTAAGACTGGGTCATGAGGCCGTGTCTAGGACTGGGTCATGAGGCCGGGTCTAAGACTGGGCCATGAGGCAGGGTCTAAGACTGGGCCATGAGGCAGGGCCTAAGACTGGGCCATGAGGCTGGGTCTAAGACTGGGCCATGAGGCTGGGTCTAAGACTGGGCCATGAGGCCAGGTCTAAGACTGGGTCATGAGGCAGTGTCTAAGACTGGGTCATGAGGCCGGGTCTAAGACTGGGTCATGAGGCAGGGTCTAAGACTGGGTCATGAGGCAGTGTCTAAGACTGGGTCATGAGGCTGGGTCTAAGACTTTGTCATGAGGCAGGGTCTAAGACTGGGTCATGAGGCAGGGGTCTAAGACTGGGTCATGAGGCTGGGTCTAAGACTGGGCCATGAGGCTGGGTCTAAGACTGGGTCATGAGAAAGGTACTCCAGAATCTATAAGACATAACACTTAATGGATCAAGTTTGGAGGAAAATACTCCAGCTGTTGTTTCAGATTCTTAATTTTGTAGTGAATAATGCTGATCAAGCGCTCTCATATATTTTTTAAACCCTTGTAGTTCCCATCAGGACGTCAACAAGAATACTTCAGTTTTTGGGTAAAACGTCTTGCAGAACCAGTCACAAGCACAGTGGAACCTTGGTATGCGACCTTAATTCATTCCAGAAGGCTGTTCATGTGCCGCTCTGAGTATCTAACAAGTTTTTCCCAACCAATTTTCTATTTGGTCGGCTGTTATCACTAATCTCCGTAGGCCCCACTAATCTCCGTAGGTCCCACTAATCTTCGTAGGCCCCACTAATCTTCGTAGGTCCCACTAATCTTCGTAGGCCCCACTAATCTTCGTAGGCCCCACTAATCTTCGTAGGCCCCACTAATCTTCGTAGGCCCCACTAATCTTCGTAGGCGCTACTAATCTCCGTAGGTCCTGCTAATCTTCGTAGGCCCCGCTAATCTCCGTAGGTCCCACTAATCTACGTAGGCCCCACTAATCTTCGTAGGTCCCACTAATCTCCGTAGGCCCCACTAATCTCCGTAGGTCCCACTAATCTCCGTAGGTCCCACTAATCTCCGTAGGTCCCACTAATCTTCGTAGGTCCCACTAATCTTCGTAGGCCCCACTAATCTTCGTAGGCCCCACTAATCTTCGTAGGCCCCACTAATCTTCGTAGGCCCCACTAATCTTCGTAGGCCCCACTAATCTTCGTAGGCCCCACTAATCTTCGTAGGCGCTACTAATCTCCGTAGGTCCTGCTAATCTTCGTAGGCCCCGCTAATCTCCGTAGGTCCCACTAATCTACGTAGGCCCCACTAATCTCCGTAGGCCCCACTAATCTTCGTAGGCCCCACTAATCTTCGTAGGCCCCACTAATCTTCGTAGGCCCCACTAATCTTCGTAGGCCCCACTAATCTTCGTAGGCCCCACTAATCTTCGTAGGCCCCACTAATCTTCGTAGGCCCCACTAATCTTCGTAGGCCCCACTAATCTTCGTAGGCCCCACTAATCTTCATAGGCCCCACTAATCTTCGTAGGCCCCACTAATCTTCGTAGGCCCCATGCTGACTTGTTTATACAAATTATATAAAAAAAGTAAGAAAAAAAGCAAAGAAACACAAAATAGTTTACAGCAAAGTTCTGGCAGGTTTATTTGTTTGGTCGAGTGCTGAGTTTTGTTCGAGTACGGAGCTGGTCTTATACTGAGGTTCCTCTGTATATTATCACTCGCTGCCTGCTGCAAATGCTTGATCAACCTGGCTGTCATGGTTGTGTTGATGAATTAGACACACAAAACACCTGAGTGTGTTGATTTAGATAATGTTTCAGCAAGAAATGTTTGATACCATCAATGTGATGACCGTGTATACTTGTATACCATTATTGTGATGACTGTCTATACTTGTATACCATCAATGTGATGACTGTGTATACTTGTATACCATTATTGTGATGACTGTCTATACTTGTATACCATTAATGTGATGACTGTATACTTGTATACCATTAACGTGATGACTGTCTATACTTGTATACCATTAACGTGATGACTGTCTATACTTGTATACCATTAATGTGATGACTGTCTATACTTGTATACCATTAACGTGATGACTGTCTATACTTGTATACCATTAACGTGATGACTGTCTATACTTGTATACCATTAACGTGATGACTGTCTATACTTGTATACCATTAACGTGATGACTGTCTATACATACTTGTAAGACACAAACACCAACATGTGTTATTCTTGTAAAATAAAATTAAATTTAATTTTATTTATCTCTGATTATTTTCAGCCTCAACACATGGCAAGTTTTGAGCAAGTGCAGAATGTTGACACACTGACCACTGACTGTGCCGTCCACCGCAAGGCTCTTGTCCAGCTCAAGGTTAGTTAGTACTGCCCAAAATGCCCTGGAATCATAGTGGCTTTCTTTGTGCTTCGCAAATCAAAATTGTAATTACACATTGTAAATTATGCAAAGAAATAAAATCCTTAATTCTCAATGATACATCTTGTTATTCCACTTGTTATCAACCCATAACAAGGCAAAAGAAACTGTGACCTGAGATCCTCTTTACTGAAGAGAAGCTCAGTTGAATGTTGATATACAGTGGACCCCCGGTTTACGATATTATTTCATTCCAGAAGTACGTTCAGGTGCCAGTACTGACTGAATTTGTTCCCATAAGGAATATTGTGAATTAGATTAGTCCATTTCAGACCCCCAAACATACACGTACAAATGCACTTACATAAATACACTTATATAATTGGTCACATTGGGAGCTGATCATAAAGCGGGGGTCCACTGTATACAGGATCTCCTTGACTTATGATGGTTCGACTTACGGCATTTCAACTTTACGATGGTGTAAAAGTAATTTGGAGATGAAACTTAAGGTAATTACCCAGCGTGAAGGCAGCAAGCCCGTAACTTGTTACAGTGGAACCTCAAAAATCGAACTGCTCCCAACACAACCAATTATGTAAGTGTATTTTTGTAAGTGCTTTTGTAAGTGTATTTTTGAGGGTCTCAAATGGACTAATCTAATTTACATTATTCCTGATGGGAATAAATTCATTCGGTAAAGGCACTCGAACAGCCGTCTGGATCGAAGAAAGTTCGATATTTGAGGTTCCACTGTATTTATTTATTGACTTTTCAATATTGATATTTACAGTAATTATTAATTTACTTATTCGGTGACAGTGGTTATTTATTTACTTATTTTTTTAGCATATCGTATTTTTGAGTTATGACGTGTTCGTGGAGAGTAACCCCGTTGTAAGTCACCGACCACCTGTACCAGCGACTGTTATTGTCTGACTTTGTCCTTCATGGTTACTACCATGTTCCTCCCTGATGGTTACTACCATGTTCCTCCCAGATGGTTACTACCATGTTCCTCCCTGATGGTTACTACCATGTTCCTGATGGTTACTACCATGTTCCTCCCTGATGGTTACTACCATGTTCCTCCCTGATGGTTACTACCATGTTCCTGATGGTTACTACCATGTTCCTCCCTGATGGTTACTACCATGTTCCTGATGGTTAGTACCATGTTCCTCCCTGATGGTTACTACCATGTTCCTCCCTGATGGTTACTACCATGTTCCTCCCTGATGGTTACTACCATGTTCCTCCCTGATGGTTACTACCATGTTCCTGATGGTTACTACCATGTTCCTCCCTGATGGTTACTACCATGTTCCTCCCTGATGGTTACTACCATGTTCCTCCCTGATGGTTACTACCATGTTCCTGATGGTTACTACCATGTTCCTCCCTGATGGTTACTACCATGTTCCTCCCTGATGGTTACTACCATGTTCCTCCCTGATGGTTACTACCATGTTCCTCCCTGATGGTCACTACCATGTTCCTGATGGTTACTACCATGTTCCTGATGGTTACTACCATGTTCCTGATGGTTACTACCATGTTCCTGATGGTTAATACCATGTTCCTGATGGTTACTACCATGTTCCTGATGGTTACTACCATGTTCCTGATGGTTACTACCATGTTCCTCCCTGATGGTTACTACCATGTTCCTGATGGTTACTACCATGTTCCTCCCTGATGGTTACTACCATGTTCCTCCCTGATGGTTACTACCATGTTCCTCCCAGATGGTTGCTACCATGTTCCTCCCTGATGGTTACTACCATGTTCCTCCCTGATGGTTACTACCATGTTCCTCCCTGATGGTTACTACCATGTTCCTCCCTGATGGTTACTACCATGTTCCTGATGGTTACTACCATGTTCCTCCCTGATGGTTACTACCATGTTCCTGATGGTTACTACCATGTTCCTCCCTGATGGTTACTACCATGTTCCTCCCTGATGGTTACTACCATGTTCCTCCCTGATGGTTACTACCATGTTCCTGATGGTTACTACCATGTTCCTCCCTGATGGTTACTACCATGTTCCTGATGGTTACTACCATGTTCCTCCCTGATGGTTACTACCATGTTCCTGATGGTTACTACCATGTTCCTCCCTGATGGTTACTACCATGTTCCTGATGGTTACTACCATGTTCCTCCCTGATGGTTACTACCATGTTCCTGATGGTTACTACCATGTTCCTCCCTGATGGTTACTACCATGTTCCTCCCTGATGGTTACTACCATGTTCCTCCCTGATGGTTACTACCATGTTCCTCCCTGATGGTTACTACCATGTTCCTCCCTGATGGTTACTACCATGTTCCTCCCTGATGGTTACTACCATGTTCCTCCCTGATGGTTACTACCATGTTCCTCCCTGATGGTTACTACCATGTTCCTCCCTGATGGTTACTACCATGTTCCTCCCTGATGGTTACTACCATGTTCCTCCCTGATGGTTACTACCATGTTCCTCCCTGATGGTTACTACCATGTTCCTCCCTGATGGTTACTAACATGTTCCTCCCTGATGGTTACTACCATGTTCCTGATGGTTACTACCATGTTCCTCCCTGATGGTTACTACCATGTTCCTGATGGTTACTACCATGTTCCTCCCTGATGGTTACTACCATGTTCCTGATGGTTACTACCATGTTCCTCCCTGATGGTTACTACCATGTTCCTCCCTGATGGTTACTACCATGTTCCTCCCTGATGGTTACTACCATGTTCCTCCCTGATGGTTACTACCATGTTCCTCCCTGATGGTTACTACCATGTTCCTCCCTGATGGTTACTACCATGTTCCTCCCTGATGGTTACTACCATGTTCCTCCCTGATGGTTACTACCATGTTCCTCCCTGATGGTTACTACCATGTTCCTCCCTGATGGTTACTACCATGTTCCTGATGGTTACTACCATGTTCCTCCCTGCACTCTGAAGGATGGCTGGTACTGAGAAGTATAGTACCTGCACTCTGAAGGATGGCTGGTACTGGGAAGTATAGTACCTGCACTCTGAAGGATGGCTGGTACTGGGAAGTATAGTACCTGCACTCTGAAGGATGGCTGGTACTGGGAAGTATAGTACCTGCACTCTGAAGGATGGCTGGTACTGAGAAGTATAGTACCTGCACTCTGAAGGATGGCTGGTACTGGGAAGTATAGTACCTGCACTCTGAAGGATGGCTGGTACTGGGAAGTATAGTACCTGCACTCTGAAGGATGGCTGGTACTGAGAAGTATAGTACCTGCACTCTGAAGGATGGCTGGTACTGGGAAGTATAGTACCTGCACTCTGAAGGATGGCTGGTACTGAGAAGTATAGTACCTGCACTCTGAAGGATGGCTGGTACTGGGAAGTATAGTACCTGCACTCTGAAGGATGGCTGGTACTGAGAAGTATAGTACCTGCACTCTGAAGGATGGCTGGTACTGAGAAGTATAGTACCTGCACTCTGAAGGATGGCTGGTACTGAGAAGTATAGTACCTGCACTCTGAAGGATGGCTGGTACTGGGAAGTATAGTACCTGCACTCTGAAGGATGGCTGGTACTGAGAAGTATAGTACCTGCACTCTGAAGGATGGCTGGTACTGGGAAGTATAGTACCTGCACTCTGAAGGATGGCTGGTACTGAGAAGTATAGTACCTGCACTCTGATGGATGGCTGGTACTGAGAAGTATAGTACCTGCACTCTGAAGGATGGCTGGTACTGAGAAGTATAGTACCTGCACTCTGAAGGATGGCTGGTACTGGGAAGTATAGTACCTGCACTCTGAAGGATGGCTGGTACTGGGAAGTATAGTACCTGCACTCTGAAGGATGGCTGGTACTGAGAAGTATAGTACCTGCACTCTGAAGGATGGCTGGTACTGGGAAGTATAGTACCTGCACTCTGAAGGATGGCTGGTACTTGGAAGTATAGTACCTGCACTCTGAAGGATGGCTGGTACTGGGAAGTATAGTACCTGCACTCTGGAGGATGGCTGGTACTGAGAAGTATAGTACCTGCACTCTGAAGGATGGCTGGTACTGGGAAGTATAGTACCTGCACTCTGAAGGATGGCTGGTACTGGGAAGTATAGTACCTGCACTCTGAAGGATGGCTGGTACTGGGAAGTATAGTACCTGCACTCTGAAGGATGGCTGGTACTGAGAAGTATAGTACCTGCACTCTGAAGGATGGCTGGTACTGGGAAGTATAGTACCTGCACTCTGAAGGATCAGTGGTACTGGGAAGTATAGTACCTGCAGTCTGAAGGATGGCTGGTACTGGGAAGTATAGTACCTGCACTCTGAAGGATGGCTGGTACTGGGAAGTATAGTACCTGCACTCTGAAGGATGGCTGGTACTGGGAAGTATAGTACCTGCACTCTGAAGGATCAGTGGTACTGGGAAGTATAGTACCTGCAGTCTGAAGGATGGCTGGTACTGGGAAGTATAGTACCTGCACTCTGAAGGATGGCTGGTACTGGGAAGTACAGTGCCTGGAGTTTGAAGGATGGCTGGTACTGGGAAGTACAGTGCCTGTAGTTTGAAGGATGGCTGGTACTGGGAAGTACAGTGCCTGTAGTTTGAAGGATGGCTGGTACTGGGAAGTACAGTGCCTGTAGTCTGAAGGATGGCTGGTACTGGGAAGTACAGTGCCTGTAGTCTGAAGGATGGCTGGTACTGGGAAGTACAGTGCCTGTGGTTTGAAGGATGGCTGGTACTGGGAAGTACAGTGCCTGTAGTTTGAAGGATGGCTGGTACTGGGAAGTACAGTGCCTGGAGTTTGAAGGATGGCTGGTACTGGGAAGTACAGTGCCTGTAGTCTGAAGGATGGCTGGTACTGGGAAGTACAGTGCCTGTAGTCTGAAGGATGGCTGGTACTGGGAAGTACAGTGCCTGGAGTTTGAAGGATGGCTGGTACTGGGAAGTACAGTGCCTGGAGTTTGAAGGATGGCTGGTACTGGGAAGTACAGTGCCTGTAGTTTGAAGGATGGCTGGTACTGGGAAGTACAGTGCCTGTAGTCTGAAGGATGGCTGGTACTGGGAAGTACAGTGCCTGTAGTCTGAAGGATGGCTAGTACTGGGAAGTACAGTGCCTGTGGTTTGAAGGATGGCTGGTACTGGGAAGTACAGTGCCTGTGGTTTGACGGATGGCTGGTACTGGGAAGTACAGTGCCTGTGGTTTGAAGGATGGCTGGTACTGGGAAGTACAGTGCCTGTAGTCTGAAGGATGGCTGGTACTGGGAAGTACAGTGCCTGTAGTCTGAAGGATGGCTGGTACTGGGAAGTACAGTGCCTGTGGTTTGAAGGATGGCTGGTACTGGGAAGTACCATGCCTGGAGTTTGAAGGATGGCTGGTACTGGGAAGTACAGTGCCTGTAGTTTGAAGGATGGCTGGTACTGGGAAGTACAGTGCCTGTAGTCTGAAGGATGGCTGGTACTGGGAAGTACAGTGCCTGCAGTTTGAAGGATGGCTGGTACTGGGAAGTACAGTGCCTGTAGTCTGAAGGATGGCTGGTACTGGGAAGTACAGTGCCTGTAGTCTGAAGGATGGCTGGTACTGGGAAGTACAGTGCCTGTAGTTTGAAGGATGGCTGGTACTGGGAAGTACAGTGCCTGTAGTCTGAAGGATGGCTGGTACTGGGAAGTACAATGCCTGGAGTTTGAAGGATGGCTGGTACTGGGAAGTACAGTGCCTGTAGTTTGAAGGATGGCTGGTACTGGGAAGTACAGTGCCTGTAGTCTGAAGGATGGCTGGTACTGGGAAGTACAGTGCCTGTAGTCTGAAGGATGGCTGGTACTGGGAAGTACAGTGCCTGTAGTTTGAAGGATGGCTGGTACTGGGAAGTACAGTGCCTGTAGTTTGAAGGATGGCTGGTACTGGGAAGTACAGTGCCTGTAGTTTGAAGGATGGCTGGTACTGGGAAGTACAGTGCCTGGAGTTTGAAGGATGGCTGGTACTGGGAAGTACAGTGCCTGGAGTTTGAAGGATGGCTGGTACTGGGAAGTACAGTGCCTGGAGTTTGAAGGATGGCTGGTACTGGGAGGTACAGTGCCTGTAGTTTGAAGGATGGCTGGTACTGGGAAGTACAGTGCCTGGAGTTTGAAGGATGGCTGGTACTGGGAAGTACAGTGCCTGTAGTTTGAAGGATGGCTGGTACTGGGAAGTACAGTGCCTGTAGTTTGAAGGATGGCTGGTACTGGGAAGTACAGTGCCTGTAGTTTGAAGGATGGCTGGTACTGGGAAGTACAGTGCCTGTAGTTTGAAGGATGGCTGGTACTGGGAAGTACAGTGCCTGTAGTTTGAAGGATGGCTGGTACTGGGAAGTACAGTGCCTGGAGTTTGAAGGATGGCTGGTACTGGGAAGTACAGTACCTGCACTCTGAAGGATGGCTGGTACTGGGAAGTACAGTGCCTGTAGTCTGAAGGATGGCTGGTACTGGGAAGTACAGTGCCTGTAGTCTGAAGGATGGCTGGTACTGGGAAGTACAGTGCCTGTAGTCTGAAGGATGGCTGGTACTGGGAAGTACAGTGCCTGTAGTTTGAAGGATGGCTGGTACTGGGAAGTACAGTGCCTGTAGTTTGAAGGATGGCTGGTACTGGGAAGTACAGTGCCTGTAGTTTGAAGGATGGCTGGTACTGGGAAGTACAGTGCCTGTAGTCTGAAGGATGGCTGGTACTGGGAAGTACAGTGCCTGTAGTCTGAAGGATGGCTGGTACTGGGAAGTACAGTGCCTGTAGTTTGAAGGATGGCTGGTACTGGGAAGTACAGTGCCTGTAGTTTGAAGGATGGCTGGAGATATGTTGCAGTTTTTGAATTGGCAAGACAGTGGTGGAGTGAGTGATGGTGAAACTGTATTTTTTGGGTCACCGTGCCTCAGTGGGAGACGGCCAGCGTCTTAAAAAAAAAGTTTGTTGTATAGAAATACTTGAGAAGCTCCTTTTTTTTTTGTCATCGTTGCAACTTAACTCACAATATATTTTCTGCTACTCATAAAAATACCAAATACAACATCTTTTTCAAATGTTTATTTAAGTTTTTACTCAAAACATCGATCTTTCATCACAAATTAATGTTTTTATTGTTTGCAGGTAGCAGGAACGGCAGAAGCCCTGAGCGTCACCTGTCCCAGCATCGCCAGTGCCGAGAGTCTTGCTGACCTTATAGATGGATATTGTCGCCTAGTCAACAACACCCGCACCTCCCTCTGGAACACTAAAGGTCAGTTATTTCCCTTAGTTGTTGTTAGTGTGGCAGTCATGCTGGCGTGGCAGTCATGCTGGCATAGCAGTCATGCTGGTGTGGCAGTCATGCTGGCATAGCAGTCATGCTGGCATGGCAGTCATGCTGGCGTGGGAGTCATTCTGGTGTGGCAGTCATGCTGGTGTGGCAGTCATGCTGGTGTGGCAGTCATCTGTAAAAAATCATTTGTGGTCACAGTGGTGGCCCATGCTAACCTCCCCATGGTGTATAGAAATATACATAATTGTATGCAAAACAACCACTGTGAAAAAAATTAGTGAACTTCCAACTTCTTTTGTGATTTCTCACATTATCAAGAAACATGTTCCTTGATAATGTGAGAAGTTACCTATTGTGATGTCACCTATCTACTGTGATCTTATTGTATACCTAGTTGTATGAATCTCATTAAAACCAGCTGGTCCAGTAGTTAGCACACTGGTTCAGTGGTTAACACACTGGTCCAGTGGTTAGCACACTGGTTCAGTGGTTAACACACTGGTTCAGTGGTTAGCACACTGGTCCAGTGGTTAGCACAGTGGTTAACACACTGGTCCAGTGGTTAGCACACTGGTTCAGTGGTTAACACACTGGTCCAGTGGTTAAGACACTGGTCCAGTGGTTAAGACACTGGTCCAGTGGTTAAGACACTGGTCCAGTGGTTAGCACACTGGTCCAGTGGTTAACACACTGGTTCAGTGGTTAACACACTGGTCCAGTGGTTAGCACACTGGTCCAGTGGTTAACACACTGGTTCAGTGGTTAACACACTGGTCCAGTGGTTAAGACACTGGTCCAGTGGTTAAGACACTGGTCCAGTGGTTAAGACACTGGTCCAGTGGTTAAGACACTGGTCCAGTGGTTAAGACACTGGTCCAGTGGTTAAGACACTGGTCCAGTGGTTAAGACACTGGTCCAGTGGTTAACACACTGGTCCAGTGGTTAACACACTGGTCCAGTGGTTAACACACTGGTTCAGTGGTTAACACACTGGCCTGGAGTTGTAACACCCACTTACCATGGGGTTCAAACTTTACCCGTTCCATGGCTTCTATACTAAGACTACTGAAGTTCTATCACTCTCATTTTAACATCAACATAGAGCTAGACGGTGCAGTAATTTATGTACAAGTTCAATATACAGTAGAACCCCAGTATCCACAGATACAGTTTCAGTTATCCAAGGTTTACTGTGGCCTTAAAACAACTCTTAATTTTGCTTAATAATGACGCTGAAGTGTATTAAATAATGGTTGTTCAGAGTCTAAAAAAAGCTGTGAAGTTCTTCCCATCAGTGAAAAAAAGTGTTAATTCTCAACTTTTAGTGTTAATTCTCAATTTGTGCATAATTTATCTGTTAAAATTTATCATAGGTATTTATGTAGATGATAAACGACTTTCTCCATGGGGAAGTGGAAAATAATTCTTCCTCTGTAAGTCATGCGTGTCGTAAGAGGCGGCTAAAATGCCGGGAGCAAGGGGATAATGACTGTTTCTCCTGTATACATCATTAAACTTAAAAGGGGAAATTTTCTTTTTTTTTTTTTTTTTTTTGGGTTGCCCTGCCTTGGTGGGATACAGGCGGTGAGTTGAAAGAAGATAAATGACACATATAGGGTTTACTACTATCTGCGGTTCTGGGTATCCATGATAGGTATTCAGAGGTATTACCCACAGATACCAGGGCACCATGGTACTAACCTCTTTAGCGACAATAATATAACAGAAATTTTGACTTAAGCTCTATAAATTTGCTTGCAACATAGAATATAATTTCTAAATTAAAATAGCTTGTAAATTAATAACATGTAAATTAACATCACTTGTAAATTAATAAGATATTTAATTGAGGAGCTGTTTGATCCACCAGTGAATTTTATTGCTGTTTACTGCTTATTGTATTGCTAACACGCATCTCTCGTACTATTAATATACAAACACTTTGTATACATGGTGTATATCCACATATTCCTCTTTACCCTTTTAGTGTTTTAATTTATATACATTCTGACTGTGTATTTGTTGTTGTAATATCATCCACAGGCTGGGTCTGGTGTGCACAATAACTATCCAGTACTATCATCCACAGGCTGGGTCTGGCGTGCACAATAACTATCCAGTACTATCATCCACAGGCTGGGTCTGGCGTGTACAATAACTATCCAGTACTATCATCCACAGGCTGGGTCTGGTGTGCACAATAACTATCCAGTACTATCATCCACAGGCTGGGTCTGGCGTGTACAATAACTATCCAGTACTATCATCCACAGGCTGGGTCTGGTGTGCACAATAACTATCCAGTACTATCATCCACAGGATGGGTCTGGTGTGCACAATAACTATCCAGTACTATCATCCACAGGCTGGGTCTGGTGTGCACAATAACTATCCAGTACTATCATCCACAGGCTGGGTCTGGTGTGCACAATAACTATCCAGTACTATCATCCACAGGCTGGGTCTGGTGTGCACAATAACTATCCAGTACTATCATCCACAGGCTGGGTCTGGTGTGCACAATAACTATCCAGTACTATCATCCACAGGATGGGTCTGGTGTGCACAATAACTATCCAGTACTATCATCCACAGGCTGGGTCTGGTGTGCACAATAACTATCCAGTACTATCATCCACAGGCTGGGTCTGGTGTGCACAATAACTATCCAGTACTATCATCCACAGGCTGGGTCTGGTGTGCACAATAACTATCCAGTACTATCATCCACAGGCTGGGTCTGGTGTGCACAATAACTATCCAGTACTATCATCCACAGGCTGGGTCTGGCGTGCACAATAACTATCCAGTACTATCATCCACAGGATGAGTCTGGTGTGCACAATAACTATCCAGTACTGTCATCCACAGGATGAGTCTGGTGTGCACAATAACTATCCAGTACTGTCATCCACAGGATGAGTCTGGTGTGCACAATAACTATCCAGTACTATCATCCACAGGATGAGTCTGGTGTGCACAATAACTATCCAGTACTATCATCCACAGGCTGGGTCTGGTGTGCACAATAACTATCCAGTACTATCATCCACAGGCTGGGTCTGGTGTGCACAATAACTATCCAGTACTATCATCCACAGGCTGGGTCTGGTGTGCACAATAACTATCCAGTACTATCATCCACAGGCTGGGTCTGGTGTGCACAATAACTATCCAGTACTATCATCCACAGGCTGGGTCTGGTGTGCACAATAACTATCCAGTACTATCATCCACAGGATGGGTCTGGTGTGCACAATAACTATCCAGTACTATCATCCACAGGCTGGGTCTGGTGTGCACAATAACTATCCAGTACTATCATCCACAGGCTGGGTCTGGTGTGCACAATAACTATCCAGTACTATCATCCACAGGCTGGGTCTGGTGTGCACAATAACTATCCAGTACTATCATCCACAGGCTGGGTCTGGTGTGCACAATAACTATCCAGTACTATCATCCACAGGCTGGGTCTGGCGTGCACAATAACTATCCAGTACTATCATCCACAGGATGAGTCTGGTGTGCACAATAACTATCCAGTACTGTCATCCACAGGATGAGTCTGGTGTGCACAATAACTATCCAGTACTGTCATCCACAGGATGAGTCTGGTGTGCACAATAACTATCCAGTACTATCATCCACAGGATGAGTCTGGTGTGCACAATAACTATCCAGTACTATCATCCACAGGCTGGGTCTGGTGTGCACAATAACTATCCAGTACTATCATCCACAGGCTGGGTCTGGTGTGCACAATAACTATCCAGTACTATCATCCACAGGCTGGGTCTGGCGTGCACAATAACTATCCAGTACTATCATCCACAGGATGAGTCTGGTGTGCACAATAACTATCCAGTACTGTCATCCACAGGATGAGTCTGGTGTGCACAATAACTATCCAGTACTGTCATCCACAGGATGAGTCTGGTGTGCACAATAACTATCCAGTACTATCATCCACAGGATGAGTCTGGTGTGCACAATAAACTGTGCACTACACTTACAGATATTAACCTTATCAACTAATATTTCTTGCAGCACAACATATCAGTCTCACATTACAGGGTGTCCCAAAAGTCTCCATACATAGGGAAATTTAGCAAGTTTAGCAGAATGTAACTGTATTTACAGATAATTATTTGTGAATGCTGTGTCTTTGTAAGCATATGCAGCTGCCTCACCCACTCAGTGAAAACCTGTTAATACGTTTGATTCACAACACTTCAAAACACGTTTGATCCACAGTACTTAAAATCTTTTTGAATTTTGCAGTAAGTTTGGCAAGAATATCACGTACGATGCACTTGACGTTTCCTCTTGAAGTTCGCTGCAACCTGGCGACAGATTTCCTATCCAGTCATGAAAATTATTTCTATATAAGTGCTCCTCGACTTACGATGGTTCAACTTAGGATATTTTGACTTTATAATGGTGCAAAAGTAATTACTTAGGAGATGAATCTTAAGATAATTACCCAGCATGAAGGTGGCAAGTCCCTGGCTTGTATTTATTTATATCTTTTTCATTACTGGTACAGTGGTACCTCGAGTTTCAAACATCTCCCAACTTGAACAATTATCTAAGTGTATTTTTGTAAGTGCTTTTGTTAGTATATTTTTGGGGGTCTGAAATGGACTGATCTAATTTACATTATTCCTTATAGGAACAAATTCGTTCAGTACTGGCACATGAACAGTCTTCTGGAATGAATTAACTTCGGAACTCGAGGTACCACTGTATTTAGTTAGTTACAATAATTATTTATTTCTTTATTCAGTGACAGTAGTTATTTATTTACTTATTTATTTAGCATATATTTATATTTGACTTTGGATATTTTTGACTTGCGATGGGTTCGTCAGAACGTAACCCCACTGTAAGTCAAGGCTCACCTGTATGTTCTTCTGACAAAGACATTCTTAAATGATATCTAATAAAAAATATTATTTATGTATGGAGACTTTTTGGAACACCATATAGAGAGTTAGTCAGTGTTATCAGTGTACTAGTAGTTATCTTTTACTAGAAATAACACTGTGCTTCGCTAATCTACACACCATTAAAATATTGTATATAACTCTGGTGTATGTTTGAAATACTCTTGACACATACAGAAATACATTCATATCTTGACTCACGAAATCGTAATGACACGATTGCAAACAAACCATACCACGGGCGGGATTTGAACCCGCAGTCAGAGAGTCTCAAAACTATACCTAGTTGGACGAATCTTATGTGGCTAGCTGGTCCAGTGGCTAACGCGACGGTCTGGAGTTTTGAGACTCTCTGACCGTGGGTTCAAATCCCGCCCGTGGTATGGTTTACATTCATATCTTGATGTGTATATTTGCATATAAGAGTAAGCTGCCTATAAGATAGAGTTGAAGTTATATGAACACAACAAGCATTTATTACGACAATGTTAAGCTTTGTGAAAAGCTTCTGTCAAGCTTTTATCAGAGCTTAATATCTGATGAAGCTTCTGTCAAGCTTTTATCTGAGCAAAAGACATGCTGAAAGTAACATTCAGTGCTGAAAGTAGCAGACCAGTGTGTTGTCCACTCGACCAGGCCAGTACTAAAAGTAGTAGGCCAGTGTATTGTCCACTCGTCCACTCGACCAGGCCTACCCTCCATTCACCAAAGTGTTTACGCTGGTGTCACTACTATCTCATGTGTATAGCAAGTAAAAGTTAGTAGAGATTTGCTTGGCATCTCTGGTAAAACATCAGTTTACTGGTTGCGGTGGCAGAGGCGGCGGCCAAAATGAATGCCAGGTATTAACTGCATAACTAACTCCTGACTGTCTTTCTCTGTGCTCCCTGGTGCTGCTTGCTCACTGCCTGGTTGACTTGCTCCATGGGATCCTTTCTCGCTCATTGCATCATCAACTATAGTTCATGTTTGGAAGTCTTTACCTTGCCCGTGCCAGATGTCACAAGGTTTGTTCCAGCTTGGTTTGTAGCTGATTACTACTGCTGTTGCATGCAACATCCTTAGTCTGATGTGTGACTCATGGTTTGTACTTAACACTGCATGCAACATTCTTAGTCTGGTGTATAACTTACAACTGGTACATACACTGCATGCAACATTCTTAGTCTGCGTCACCTTCACTGTACGACACCTCACCTAACATTATTAAGTCCAGCATGCAATAATGCATGAGAGACATGGCAGTGTATCTCATCATTTTCCAACATTATGAGTATATGCACTAAATTTGATCATTCAATTAGGATATACAGCTTAATTGTGCAAGTTTGTTGTGTGTCAACGAGACACAAAAGTTCAGCGTCTTGTCCCGAGGACGTTACTGTGCTTGTTTTCCTTGTTTTATAACAAATATTGTGTAGTGTGTACAAATTATTGTGTAGTGTTTACACATTATTATGTAGTATGTACACATTTTTGTGTTGGTAGCTTACATACTGTACACGAGAGAAGCGTACTGTTGCTTATTACAACTACACCACAAACTTGTCATTGTTTCACCTAGTGTGTGAGAATACAAGTCTTCAGCAACTTGTAATGTTCTTGTACAAGTCAAGCTTCACTAGCACTGATATTGTTATGTATTGTAAGTGAACTCTTATCCAGGAATATTTCCATTTATAACATAAAGTGAATAACAAACACTCTCTCAGTGTATAGCTGACTGCTAGGCTGACTATCAGCATATAGCTGACTACCAGGCTGAATCTTAGTGTTTCAGTGTATAGATAACTACCAGGCTATCAGTGTATAGCTGACTGTCAATGTATAAACTAGGCTATCAGTGTGTATTTGACTGCCAGGCTGACTATTAGTTTATAGCTGACTACCAGGAAGACTATCGATGTCAGTATCACCTGGTAGACAGGCCTACCAGTGCTTAATTCAGTATAAATTCTCCATACAGAAGTGAGCGGGTCCGGCAGCGGGAGCTCTCGACACAGCTCCGAGACCGGGAGAGATACCAAGAGAGGCGGTGGTGGTGGCGCCTCGGAAGACTATGCTGAAATTGTTGATGACGAGGGTGACTACTCTACTCCTGCGAGTGAGTAGCAACCTGATCTCTATGTTAATGTTGTGTAGTGTTGAAGGTTTTATGGGGAAGACAGCACAGCACCGTGTAAAGCTTGAGCTCTATGCAGAGTAAATCATTGTTGTAATGTAAGCTTGTTGTGCAACCTGTGTACAGTGGACCCCCGGTTAACGATATTTTTTCACTCCAGAAGTATGTTCAGGTGCCAGTACTGACCGAATTTGTTCCCATAAGGAATATTGTGAAGTAGATTAGTCCATTTCAGACCCCCAAACATACACGTACAAACGCACTTACATAAATACACTTACATAATTGGTCGCATTGGGAGGTGATCGTTAAGCGGGGGTCCACTGTATTTATATTGCTACTTGTTGACTGTTTTGTGATCTAGTGTGTTGTGGTGATAAGGAAGAGGCTGGAGGCTGTAGGGAGGAGGAGGAGGAGGCTGGAGGCAGTAGGCTAGAGGCAGTAGGCTGGAGGTAGTGCAGATGTCATGGATTGAGGGCAGTGTGTGGTGTGAATATTCAGAGAACTAACAGAGTTAAGGTAAGGTTTGAGGTCACTATAAGTATTATTCTTCAAACTGAAGATGCTGGTTTAGAGAGGATGAATCAAAGTAGAATGACAAGCAGGGTATGTGGAGTGAAGGAGGGGAAGGGGTGGTCCCAGGAGGGTTGAAGGTAAGAGTGAAGGAGGGGCAGGGGTGGTCCCAGGAGGGTTGAAGGTAAGAGTGAAGGAGGGGCAGGGGTGGTCCCAGGAGGGTTGAAGGTAAGAGTGAAGGAGGGGCAGGGGTGGTCCCAGGAGGGTTGAAGGTAAGAGTAAAGGAGGGGCAGGGGTGGTCCCAGGAGGGTTGAAGGTAAGAGTGAAGGAGGGGCAGGGGTGGTCCCAGGAGGGTTGAAGGTAAGAGTGAAGGAGGGGCAGGGGTGGTCCCAGGAGGGTTGAAGGTAAGAGTGAAGGAGGGGCAGGGGTGGTCCCAGGAGGGTTGAAGGTAAGAGTGAAGGAGGGGCAGGGGTGGTCCCAGGAGGGTTGAAGGTAAGAGTGAAGGAGGGGCAGGGGTGGTCCCAGGAGGGTTGAAGGTAAGAGTGAAGGAGGGGCAGGGGTGGTCCCAGGAAGGTTGGAGATAAGGAGTGAAAGAGAGGGGCAAGGGTAGTCCCAGGAGGGTTGAAGGTAAGGAGTGAAGGAGGTTTTGAGTGCCTGGGTATTCCACATCCAGCGGAGTTGTGTGAGTGTTACATCAGGTTGAGAGGAAACAGTTGTTTTTGACATACCTGTTGTTGGAATGTGAGCAAGGTAATATTTGAGGGGATTCAGGGAGACCAGTTAGCTGGACTTGAGTCCTGGAGGTGGAAAGTACAGTGCCTGCACTCTGAAATAGGCATGAGGATGTTGCAGTTTAGGCTTTAAACTTTAGAGAGTCACCTAAACTATGATGTCAAGACACTTCTGGCAAGACAGTTGTTAAATGATGGTGAATTTTTTCTTTTGGGTTACTCTACCTATATGAGCTTTCTGCAGGCACAACCAAATGTCGTCTGTCTCTATACAGACATTGTTTTTTTTTTTTTTTTTTTTTCAACAAGTCGGCCGTCTCCCACCGAGGCAGGGTGACCCAAAAAAGAAAGAAAATCCCCAAAAAGAAAATACTTTCATCATCATTCAACACTTTCACCACACTCGCACATTATCACTGTTTTTGCAGAGGTGCTCAGAATACAACAGTCTAGAAGCATAAACATATAAAGATACACAACATATCCCTCCAAACTGCCAATATCCCAAACCCCTCCTTTAAAGTGCAGGCATTGTACTTCCCATTTCCAGGACTCAAGTCCGACTATATGAAAATAACCGGTTTCCCTGAATCCCTTCACTAAATATTACCCTGCTCACACTCCAACAGATCGTCAGGTCCCAAGTACCATTCGTCTCCATTCACTCCTATCTAACACGCTCACGCACGCTTGCTGGAAGTCCAAGCCCCTTACCCACAAAACCTCCTTTACCCCCTCTCTCCAACCCTTTCGAGGACGACCCCTACCCCGCCTTCCTTCCCCTATAGATTTATATGCTTTCCATGTCATTCTACTGTGATCCATTCTCTCTAAATGACCAAACCACCTCAACAACCCCTCTTCTGCCCTCTGACTAATACTTTTATTAACTCCACACCTTCTCCTAATTTCCACACTCCGAATTTTCTGCATAATATTTACACCACACATTGCCCTTAAACAGGACATCTCCGCTGCCTCCAACCGTCTCCTCGCTGCTGCATTTACCACCCAAGCTTCACACCCATATAAGAGTGTTGGTACTACTATACTTTCATACATTCCCTTCTTTGCCTCCATAGATAACGTTTTTTGACTCCACATATACCTCAACGCACCACTCACCTTTTTTCCCTCATCAATTCTATGATTAACCTCATCCTTCATAAATCCATCCGCCGACACGTCAACTCCCAAGTATCTGAAAACATTCACTTCTTCCATACTCCTCCTCCCCAATTTGATATCCAATTTTTCTTTATCTAAATCATTTGACACCCTCATCACCTTACTCTTTTCTATGTTCACTTTCAACTTTCTACCTTTACACACATTCCCAAACTCATCCACTAACCTTTGCAATTTTTCTTTAGAATCTCCCATAAGCACAGTATCATCAGCAAAAAGTAACTGTGTCAATTCCCATTTTGAATTTGATTCCCCATAATTTAATCCCACCCCTCTCCCAAACACCCTAGCATTTACTTCCTTTACAACCCCATCTATAAATATATTAAACAACCATGGTGACATTACACATCCCTGTCTAAGACCTACTTTTACCGGGAAGTAGTCTCCCTCTCTTCTACACACCCTAACCTGAGCCTCACTATCCTCATAAAAACTCTTTACAGCATTTAATAACTTACCACCTATTCCATATACTTGCAACATCTGCCACATTGCTCCTCTATCCACTCTATCATATGCCTTTTCTAAATCCATAAATGCAATAAAAACTTCCCTATCTTTATCTAAATACTGTTCACATATATGCTTCAATGTAAACACCTGATCTACACATCCCCTACCCACTCTAAAACCTCCTTGCTCATCCGCAATCCTACATTCTGTCTTACCTCTAATTCTTTCAATTATAACCCTACCGTACACTTTTCCTGGTATACTCAGTAAGCTTATTCCTCTATAATTTTTACAGTCTCTTTTGTCCCCTTTCCCTTTATATAAAGGGACTATACATGCTCTCTGCCAATCCCTAGGTACCTTCCCCTCTTTCATACATTTATTAAACAAAAGTACCAACCACTCCAACACTATATCCCCCCCTGCTTTTAACATTTCTGTCATGATCCCATCAGTTCCAGCTGCTTTACCCCCTTTCATTTTACGTAATGCCTCACGTACCTCCCCCACACTTACATTCTGCTCTTCTTCACTCCTAAAAGATGGTATACCTCCCTGACCAGTGCATGAAATTACTGCCTCTGTTTCTTCCTTAACATTTAAAAGTTCCTCAAAATATTCTCGCCATCTACCCAATACCTCCATCTCCCCATCTACTAACTCCCCTACTCTGTTTTTAACTGACAAATCCATATTTTCCCTAGGCTTTCTTAACTTGTTTAACTCACTCCAAAATTTTTTCTTATTTTCATTAAAATTTCTTGACAGTGCCTCTCCCACTCTATCATCTGCTCTCCTTTTGCACTCTCTCACCACTCTCTTTACCTTTCTTTTACTCTCCATATACTCTGCTCTTCTTATAACACTTCTGCTTTGTAAAAACCTCTCATAAGCTACCTTTTTCTCTTTTATCACACCCTTTACTTCATCATTCCACCAATCACTCCTCTTTCCTCCTGCCCCCACCCTCCTATAACCACAAACTTCTGCCCCACATTCTAATACTGCATTTTTAAAACTATTCCAACCCTCTTCAACCCCCCCACTACTCATCTTTGCACTAGCCCACCTTTCTGCCAATAGTCGCTTATATCTCACCCGAACTTCCTCCTCCCTTAGTTTATACACTTTCACTTCCCTCTTACTTGTTGTTGCCACCTTCCTCTTTTCCCATCTACCTCTTACTCTAACTGTAGCTACAACTAAATAATGATCCGATATATCAGTTGCCCCTCTATAAACATGTACATCCTGGAGCCTACCCATCAACCTTTTATCCACCAATACATAATCATGTGGAAATAAATCTGACAGATCTACTCTCTGCTAAAGTGTAGATCTGTCAGATTTTGTAGTGTTTTTAATAACTTCCCTAAGATGCTAACAGGTAAAGACTGCTTATGTGTATAACTTCTTAGCAAGATAAAACAGTGTATAACATAGCATCACTCTCTTTACTACAGCCAAAGATTACGAGCTGGAGCGTTCAAGTATAGACATCGGAGAAATCATCGGGGAGGGTCAGTTCGGTGATGTTCACACTGGGGTGTATCACTCACGGGACGACTCTACGGTGCTGGTTGCCATCAAGACCTGTAAAGTAGAGTCAGAAGGAACCATGGCAGAGAAGTTCTTAGAGGAAGCTTGTAAGTTCTTTCTTCCTTTCTCCTATATACACTATATTCTAACTTTTGGTTAACACTTACAATACCATTTTCATAATACATGTACTCTATTTTGAGGTAAATTTTAACTATGAATGTGTACAATAAATATTTATAAATAAAAGTTGCTCCTTAGGGAAGTGGAGAAGAATACTTCCTCCGTAAGTTGTGTTGTAAGAGGCAACAAAAATACCAGGAGCAAGGTGCTAGTAACACTTTCTCCTGTGTAAGTTACTAAACACTGGCAGCAAGGTAACACCTGTATAAATTACTAATTTATTAAAAATATGTTAATAAATTACTAAATAGTATGTTAAAAAAAGGTAAAAGGTTACAATGCCATGACTGGAACAATTCACAAATAACCCGGACTTTGGAGAAGAACTTGTGATGAAGTTACTGCTGGTAATATGTTGAAGAGTCTTGGTCCACACACATTAGCAGTGTTGTCATCTTGTAGCCATAGTTGCCCTGCTCTTCAGTGGGTATATTCAATACTTTGACGCATATCTTACACTCCAGGAAGTTGTAAACATAGTGTGTAGGTTAGCAACTTCTACTTACACTTAGAGGTGTAACTCCAGAAATTTTATGTACGAGAGAGTCAGAAGTGGATGGCTTGAAGCATCAACATTGTTAGTAAAATAATGCTGCAGTTAGCTGGACTTGAGTCCTGGAGGTGTGAAGTACAGTGGCCTGCACTCTGAAGGATGGGTGGTGGTGGGAAATACAGTGCCTGCACTCTGAAGGATGGGTGGTGGTGGGAAGTACAGTGCCTGCACTCTGAAGGATGGGTGGTGGTGGGAAGTACAGTGCCTGCACTCTGAAGGATGGGTGGTGGTGGTGGGAAGTACAGTGCCTGCACCCTGAAGGATGGGTGGTGGTGGGAAGTACAGTGCCTGCACTCTGAAGGATGGGTGATGGTGGGAAGTACAGTGCCTGCACTCTGAAGGATGGGTGGTGGTGGGAAGTACAGTGCCTGCACTTTGAAGGATGAGTGGTGGTGGGAAGTACAGTGCCTGCACTCTGAAGGATGGGTGATGGTGGGAAGTACAGTGCCTGCACTCTGAAGGATGGGTGGTGGTGGGAAGTGCAGTGGCCTGCACTCTGAAGGATGGGTGGTGGTGGGAAGTACAGTGCCTGCACTCTGAAGGATGGGTGGTGGTGGGAAGTACAGTGCCTGCACTCTGAAGGATGGGTGGTGGTGGGAAGTACAGTGCCTGCACTCTGAAGGATGGGTGGTGGTGGGAAGTACAGTGCCTGCACTCTGAAGGATGGGTGGTGGTGGTGGGAAGTACAGTGCCTGCACTCTGAAGGATGGGTGGTGGTGGTGGTAAGCACAGTGCCTGCACTCTGAAGGATGGGTGGTGGTGGTGGGAAGTACAGTGCCTGCACTCTGAAGGATGGGTGGTGGTGGTGGGAAGTACAGTGCCTGCACTCTGAAGGATGGGTGGTGGTGGTGGGAAGTACAGTGCCTGCACTCTGAAGGATGGGTGATGGTGGTGGGAAGTACAGTGCCTGCACTCTGAAGGATGGGTGGTGGTGGTGGGAAGTACAGTGCCTGCACTCTGAAGGATGGGTGGTGGTGGTGGTGGGAAGTACAGTGCCTGCACTCTGAAGGATGGGTGGTGGTGGTGGTGGGAAGTACAGTGCCTGCACTCTGAAGGATGGGTGGTGGTGGTGGTGGGAAGTACAGTGCCTGCACTCTGAAGGATGGGTGGTGGTGGTGGTGGTGGGAAGTACAGTGCCTGCACTCTGAAGGATGGGTGGTGGTGGTGGTGGTGGGAAGTACAGTGCCTGCACTGAAAGTATAATTACTACACTCTGAAGGATGGGTGGTGGTGGTGGGAAGTATAATTACTACACTCTGAAGGATGGGTGGGGATCTTTGCAGTTTTGAGCTGTAGTATCAGTGGACCTCTGGCAAGACAGTGATGGAGTGAGTGATGATTAAAGTGTTTCCTTATTTTGCTGTTTTTCCTCAGTGAGAGACAGCTTGTATTAAAATATTTATTTCTTTGTTGGGATGATATTTGCTGGAAACATAAACACATATGCAGTTTAATGTGATCCTTTATTGACAACGTTTCACCCACACAGTGGGCTTTTTCAAGTCACAAACAGATCTACCTGGGATGGAAGGTACGGGAGTATTTATAGTCAGGTTCAGAATGTTGAGGTCAGGTGGAGAATGCTGCATCTGATGATCTACCGGGTGGGGTTATAGTCTTGGGTAGCTTGGCAGGGGTATTGGACAAGTTGTGAGTACACCTTCTGCAGTGTTCTATGTTCTTATGTGGGATAGCGATGAAGAACTTTCTTGGCGAGTGGTTCTGCTATGTTATAGAAGCCATTGTTCTGGTTGAAATTGTTGGTTATAGAGATAAGCGATGATTCCAGGATTCGTCTGTATTGAGTGTTGTCTTCTGTGGCTATAAGTCTTGAGTTTCTGTAGTTAATTAAATGGTTGTGTGAATTGCGATGCTGTACACAGGCATTCCTTGTATCGTCAGTCCTGCTTGCATATTGGTGTTCTGAAATACGTGTTTGGAGGTCTCTTGATGTTTCGCCCACGTATAATTTGTTGCAGTCATTACCAGGGATTATGTATACCCCTGCAGAGGATGGAGGCTTGTCCTGTCTACTACTGGTGATGTCCTTGATGGTCGTGGTTGTGGAGGTAGATACTTGGAATGATGTATTGGAAAAGATGTTGGAAACATGTTTGGCAATGGAGTTGGTGGGGAGGACTATGTATCTCTTCTCGGCAGTGTCTTCTCTGGGTGTGTTGAAGATGTTTAATGCTCGCAGTCTGCAGTCTCTGATGAAGTGACGAGGATAGTGGAGTTTAGAAAATACATCTTTTCCAATACATCATTCCAAGTATCTACCTCCACAACCACAACCATCAAGGACATCACCAGTAGTAGACAGGACAAGCCTCCATCCTCTGCAGGGGTATACATAATCCCTGGTAATGACTGCAACAAATTATACGTGGGCGAAACATCAAGAGACCTCCAAACACATATTTCAGAACACCAATACGCAAGCAGGACTGACGATACAAGGAATGCCTGTGTACAACATCGCAATTCACACAACCATTTAATTAACTACAGAAACTCAAGACTTATCGCCACAGAAGACAACACTCAATACCGAAGAATCCTGGAATCATCGCTTATCTCTATAACCAACAATTTCAACCAGAACAATGGCTTCTATAACATAGCTGAACCACTTGCAAAGAAACTTCTTCATTGCTATCCTACATAAGAACATAGAACATTGCAGAAGGTGTACTCACAACTTGTCCAATACCCCTGCCAAGCTACCCAAGACTCTATAACCCCATCCGGTAGATCATCAGATGCAGCATTCTTCACCTGACCTCAACATTCTGAACCTGACTATAAATACTCCCGTACCTTCCACCCCAGGTAGATCTGTGTATGACTTGAAAAAGCCCACTGTGTGGGCGAAACGTTGTCAATAAAGGATCACATTAAACTGCATATGTGTTTATGTTTCCAGTGTGTCGGTATTTTATACCATTTATTTTCATGATATTTGCTAAAAACGAGGAGAGGATGGTGACCTGTTGTTGTTGCAGATATCATGCAGCAGTTGATCATCCCAACATTATCATGCTCATTGTTGTTGCAGATATCATGCAGCAGTTTGATCATCCTCACATCATCAAACTCATTGGTATTTGCTCTGGGTGGCCGTTTTGGATCGTGATGGAGCTGGCGCGTTTTGGGGAAATGAGAGCTTACCTGCAGAACAACAAAGACCGCCTCAACCTGGCCACTCTGGTGCTCTACGCCTTCCAGCTCTCCACAGCGCTCTCTTACTTGGAAAGCAAAAAATTTGTTCACAGGTATGCATAGAAATATATTAAAGCAAGCTAATTACAGTGGACCCCCGCCTTACGATATTATTTCATTCCAGAAGTCTGTTCGGGTGCCGTTACCGACTGAATTTGGTCCCATAAGAAATATTTTGAATTAGATTAGTCCGTTTCAGACCCCCAAAACTACACGTACAAAAGCACTTACAAAAATACACTTACATAATTGGTCGAGTTGGGAGCTGATCGTAAGGCGGCGGTCCACTGTATTATAGTTTAAGAATACAGGAGTCCCACACATTCCGTATCGTCTTTTCAGTGTACCATGTTTTTCTTGGCTTTCAGTTGAGCCGTTGTTTATTATATTCTCTGTTTTTGTCACTTTTCTGTACAACATTTGCGTGTGGGAAGGGTAAACAATGCCATATTTTAATTTAAGTATTGTAAGTGCTTTGTGTTTATTTTACTTTATCTGTTTTTATATGCCTAGATGTATTGAGCACTTAATATACGATAGTGTAAACACATTATCAGGCGTTTTAAATGTATTCGATAATGAAGAAAATTCTCATTTCTATCCATCAGTGATTTTTGCTTATCGCTGGGGGTTGGAGAGCTAAGAACCGTACAAACACGCCTTCCTTCTATATTACACAGACTTTTTTTTTTTTTTTTTTTTTTTAACAAGTCGGCCGTCTCCCACCGAGTGTTACATTTGACTTAACATACTGACTGTGCTTAACAATTCACAAATGGGCAAAATTATTTACAAACATTATCTCTCAGTCCACAGCAGGATTTGAACCTACGCACTGCATTAGTGTATGTAGTATTTATGCCACTCAGGCCGAGTTTGTAAATACACTGACCATCTAATATCAAGGTAGGGTTACCTAAAAAAAAAAAAAAAAAATTGACCATTCACTTGCCATCTTGCCAAAAGTGTGCTGACGTGTGGCAGAGACGTCCTCTTGTGAAATTAGAGGAGAAAATTTAGAATAGATCTTTATTCTTGAATATGTGATGTTCATGTAGCTTAGTAATTATTTTGTTTTAACCCTCTGATTATCTCCCACGAAGGTCACGTGACCACAACAAAGAAGAAAATACTTTGACTGTCATTCATACAGTCACTGTCTTGTCTAGTTATATGACAACACTTACATTAAATTTCACCAAACTCTCCTCCACTATGTTTTATTTTACTTTCATCATATATTCTACGTTATTATTTTCTACCATTTCTGTTATTCAGTCTTCCACTTATCTACACCTTATCTGCACTCTGAAGGAGGGGTGAGGGAGGGTGATGGAGGAGGGGTGAGGGAGAGTGATGGAGGAGGGGTGAGGGAGAGTGATGGAGGAGGGGTGGTGAGGATATTTACAGTTTGTAAATTGTAGTATCAATTCCTCTCTGGCAAGACAGTGATGGAGTGAGTGATGGTTAAAGTTATTCTTCTTTTTTGGGCCACCCTGCCATAGTAGGAAACAGCCGGTGCAGTGAAGGTACATTTATATTCCTGAGAGACATTGCTGCCAGGAATGTGTAAAAACAACCCAGTTAATTGTTGCATTTACATTGGACAGAGACATTGCTGCCAGGAACGTGTTGGTGTACTCTCACGACTGCGTCAAACTGGCCGACTTTGGTTTATCACGGTGGGTGGAGGAACAGAGCTATTATAAGGCCAGCAAGGGTAAGCTTCCCATCAAGTGGATGGCACCAGAAAGCATCAACTTTAGGAGATTCACCAGTGCTAGTGATGTCTGGATGTTTGGTGAGTTGATGTTAATATTATGTGTGTTTAGTCAGCTAATGTTGATGTCTTTGTGTAGTTGATATCAATGTTTGGTGTGTTGATATTGATGTTTGGTGAGTTGATATCAATGTTTGGTGTGTTGATATTGATGTTTGGATAATTAATGACTTAACATTGATGTCTGATGGGCTTCCAATCATATTTATATTTTTAACAAACTAATGTTTAGATAATAATTTCAACATCAGTCACATAGTAACTGTCATGTCAGAAGTGAGTCAGCTTGACCACTGGGAATGTTGCAGTTAAGAGGGACATTTGTATTACATTGTGTGCACACTTGACCACTGGGAATGTTGCAGTTAAGAGAGACATTTGTATTACATTGTGTGCACACTTTTGACAAGATAACTGGTGAGTGAATGATGGTGAATGTGTTTTCCTTCTATTTTGCATCATCCTACCTTGGTGGGAGACAGCCGGCATGTTCAGTACAGTGGTACCCCGAGTTTCGGCCATAATTCGTTCCAGAAGGCCGTTCGAGTGCCGTTACCGAACGAATTTGTTCCCATGAGGAATAGTGTAAATTAGTCCATTTCAGACCCCCAAACATACACGTACAAACGCACTTAAATAAATACACTTACATAATTGGTCCCATTGGGAGCTGATCGTAAACCGGGGGTCCACTGTATATCTATTTTTTTTCAACGAACCGGCCGTCTTCCACCGAGACAGGGTGTCCCAAAAAAAGAAACACTTTCACCATCATTTGCACTATCACTGTCTTGCCAGAGGTGCACATATGTGACACTTTAGATGTTAATTAAGTCACTGACTTATATTTTTATTCAGGTGTGTGTATGTGGGAAATATTAATGCTGGGAGTGAAACCTTTCCAAGGCATCAAGAATAACGATGTCTTAAAGAGAATTGACAATGGAGAGCGTCTGGCCCTCCCTCCGAACTGTCCGCCACGTCTCTACTCCCTCATGTCCCTGTGCTGGACGTATGAACCGTCAAAACGACCTTTATTCAAAGAGATCAAGGAAGTTTTAAGGTGGGTGGGGAGGACCCCGAGGGTGATTGATTAACCCGTAAACGGTCCAAACATATATATACGTTTTTTCAAAATTTGAAAGTATATAAAAAAGTAGATCTTTTTGTTTTTTTACATTTGAAAATGTGTAAAAAAACTTTGATCTTTTTTTTTTTTTTGTTATATTTGAAAATATGTAAAAAAAACGTAGATCTACTTTTGTAGCTCTACACATGTGAACGTAGATCTGCTTGGACCGTTTACGGGTTAAGCAGGTTTTAAAGTGCCATGCATTGTTTTATTTTTTCTAATTTGTACTACATTGTGGTATTTACTTTTCAGCGAGATCCTCAGAGAAGAAAGAATGCAGCAGCACGAGACAATGCGGCGAGAAAACCGTCGAGTTCAAGGCATGTCTTGGGGTAAGTGTTGTTGACAATGAATAAACCGTTGTGTTCAGGGTTTATCTTAGATCACACATTGTGTTTATGGATTATGACCCAATAAAATAGCCCCACAAACATAGATAATATTTTTTTTGTAAGATGCCGGCCGTCTCCCACTGAGGCACGGTGACCCAAAAGAAGAAACACTTTCACTATCATTCACACTATGACTTGCCCGAGACATGTACATATGACACTTTACATGTTACTTTAAATAGCAAATATCCAAAACTCCCCCTTTAAAGTGCTGGCACTGTACCTCCCATATTTGTTTAGGAGCTATAATCCCTCACTCCCCCCTTAACCTTTTAGCTATCTGTGCCAGAGTACTATAGGTTTGAAGCCAGTATCTATGCTGTAGTACTATGCCATGAGCCCAGCTCAGCTCAGATAAGCTGTGAGCTGTAAATTTGGGCCTAGATATGAGAGGATGGGTCTGTGTGGTAAGTATGAACAATATAAAAAATCCTGCAGCACACAGTGCATAATGAAAAAAATCTGCGACTATGTTTTTGGTTTAAAACTGCGGATTCGCTGTGCATTTTCATGTTTTTTTTAGTTGTATTCACAACCTCTTGGTCTTCTTTCTTTCTTTCAATACACTGGCTGTATCCCACCGAGGCGGGGCGGCCCAAAAGGAAAAACGAAAGTTTCTCCTTTTACATTTAGTAATATATACAGGAGAAGGGGTTACTAGCCCTTTGCTCCCGGCATTTTAGTCGCCTCTTACAACATGCATGGCTTACGGAGGAAGAATTCTGTTCCACTTCCCCATGGAGATAAGAGGAAATAAACAAGAACAAGAACTAGAAAGAAAATAGAAGAACACCCAGAGGGGTGTGTATATATATGCTTGTACATGTATGTGTAGTGTGACCTAAGTGTAAGTAGAAGTAGCAAGACGTCCTCTTGGTCTTATTTGATAGAATGGAAGATATATTACAGCAATAGAGATGATTTTGATTGGTTTCAGTACTAGAAATAGCTTGAAATTAAGCTCAAAGTACTGGAAATGTTTGATTTTTGCTGATATTTCAGAGTACACAAATTACATCATTTATACAATTATTACAATAATGCAGTAGTTTGTATAACAATAAATCTTCTATTTTTTGTGTGAGTGAAAATTCAAAAATGGAAAGCAAACATAATATAGGAGAGGCCCGGAGATGTAGCTAATAAACAGAAGAAATGTTTTTTAGTGGCAGCGGTGTCTACATTGTTTATTAGCCCGTAAACGGTCTTTTTTACACATTTTCAAATGTAAAAACAAAAAGATCTACTTTTTTTATATACTTTCAAATGTTGAAAAAACTTATATATACATTTGTACCGTTTACGGGTTAAGGTCCCTGGTTTTAAAGTTGCGACTTTTTAAACTTTGTGTGAAAATTGTAAAATTACCGATTTGTGATCACACTATTTGGTAGTTGACCACCGTACTCTTGACCACCGTACTCTTGACCACCGTATACTCTTGACCACTGTATACTCTTGACCACCGTATACTCTTGACCACCGTATACTCTTGACCACCGTACTCTTGACCACCGTACTCTTGACCACTGTTTAGGTTTTCAATTCCTCCTTGTCACCTTCTTTGTACTTTTGACCTAAGTACTGCAGGATGTTCTAACTGTGATGATTTTACAGGTTCAGACGAGCCGCCGCCTAAGCCAGCTCGAGTGCCGATGATGGCTGGAGGCCGAGGACACACTTCAACACCTCCACCACCCTCCGGTCTAGGGTCACCGCCCCTCTACGCCCCCTCGCAGGTCAGTAGCAGTGGTCCGACCACCTACATCGTCGCCCAGACCCCAGAGGTGCTGAGTCAGCTGTTGCGAGACGACCACAACCGGGCTGCCAACGCTCCCGGCTCGTACATATCCCCGGCCTCTGTCCTCAACACCCTGCCGGTCGATTTTGTCAACACGCCGCGCTCCCCCCCTGCCGTTGCCGCCACTCAGTCTAACCCCCATTCCCCATTCTCTACGTTATCTCACCCCCAGTCATCTCATACCATGCCATCGCATCACAGCGGTGGCCACTACTCTCCCCACTCAACTCTCTCTGCCCCTCACTCACCCCTGGGCTCCCCTTCGGGGGCATCCACAAGGCGCCGGGGCGGCCGAGGGGGCACGCTGGAGCGCGGGGCATCGGCAGCTGCGGGGGGAGGCTGGGGAGGAGCCAGTGAGGGCGGCTCTGGCTCGCCGTCGCCGGTGCCGTTCTCGCCACCATCAACACTAGTCAAGGTTGGGTTGTCGTAATATTGGTGGAGGCACGATGATGACGCTGGTACTGCACGACCCTAGACACACCAGAGCACCAGCATGATCGGTGTCAGCATGAGGGAGGGTGGGTTAGGGTAGTCATGGGTTAAATCTACACTCGCCACATAACTCACATTGGGTACACTCACCATATAACTCACATTGGGTACACTCACCATATAACTCACATTGGGTACACTCACCATATAACTCACATTGGGTACACTCACCACATACCCAAGACTATTCATACATAACTACATGCATATACTCACTACATAATCCATGTTGGGTATCAGCATGAGACGAGGTGAAGAACGTAACTTCACTACGTACACAACAAGTTCTCCAGTATTCCTGCATCTTTAGGGTGCATTTTAAACAATAACATTTCCTTAAGGATGAACATTTTTGTAAATGTCATATATTTGAGGAAAATAATGAACACTGTCTTTTTTCGATTTATATAGTCAGGTAGATTTGAAAACTAAACCTATCAGACACAAAAGGGAATCTATACTATCTTTGATGGTGCAAATATTAATGGTTTATAATGGAAATATTATGGGTTATGTGAGAAGCCAGGTCTTGTTGTGATAGTGGGATTGATTAGGCCAGGTCAGGTCACACACACAACCTTCTAGCTGGGTTATGTGAGAAGCCAGGTCTTGTGATAGTGACATTGATTAAGCCAGGTCAAGTCAGACACAACCTTCTAGCTGGGTTACTGTCAACTGCCTGACCTGTCTGTAGGACTGTCAGCCACCTTACATGTCTGTGGGACTGTCAGCCACCTGACATGTCTGTGGGACTGTCAGCCACCTGACATGTCTGTGGGACTGTCAAGCACCTGACTGTGGGACTCAGCCACCTGACATGTCTGTGGGACTCAGCCACCTGACATATCTGTGGGACTCAGCCACCTGACATATCTGTGGGACTCAGCCACCTGACTGTCTGTGAGACTGTCATCTTCCTCATGATCAGACATAATCAAAGTCTCAAGTTGACACATACCAGATTATCTGAATGTGTAGAAGTTCCAGATATGGATAATATAAATTATCCGACTGCTCACCGATGACTGCAGCTTGTGTGAGCGTGTTAGATAGGAGCAAGTGGAAACAAGTGGTTTTTATGACTTGACATGCTGTTGGAGTGTGAGCCAAGTAACATGAAAGGATTCAGAGACCCCAATTAGCCAGACTTGAGCCCTAGAGGTGGGAAGTACAATGCCTGCACTCTGAAGGATGGCTGGAGATACGTTGCAGTTTTTTCAACTGAAGTATCAGTGCACCTCTGGCAAGACAGTGATAGAGTGAATGATGGTGAAAGTGTTTCTTCTTTTTTGGGTCACCCTGCCATGGTGGGAAACAGTCAGTGTGTTAATATAAAGATTTATTTAACTCTGACCATCTACACCTGAGGTAGGTGACCCAAAAAAGAAGAAACACACATCATCACTCACTCCATCATTATCTTGTCAAATGCATGCCTATACTTTTATTATTTTATGTTTTATTAACACATCTGCCGTTTCCCACCAAGGCAGGGCGGCCCGAAAAAGAAAAACTTTCATCATTCACTCCATCACTGTCTTGCCAGAGGTGTGCTTACACTACAGTATTTAAACTGCAGCATTAACACCCTTCCTTCAGAGTGCAGGCACTGTACTTCCCATCTCCAGGACTCAAGTCCGGCCTGCCGGTTTCCCCTGAATCCCTTCATAAATGTTTCCTTGCTCACACTCCAACAGCACGTCAAGTCCTAAAAACCATTAGTCTCCATTTGCTCCTACTAAGATGCTCACGCATGCTTGCTGTAAGTCCAAGCCCCTCACACTGAAAACCTCCTTTACCCCTCCCTCCAACCTATGCCTATACAGTGGAACCTCAAATATCGAACTTTCTTAGTTCCAGACGGCTGTTCGAGTGCCATTACCGAATGAATTTATTCCCATCAAGAATAATGTAAATTAGATTAGTTCATTTCAGACCCTCAAAAATACACTTATAAAAGCACTTACAAAAATATACTTACATAATTGGTTGAGCTGGGAGCAGTTCGATATTTGAGGTTCCACTGTACTATAGTTCAAAAACTGCTACATATTAACACCCATCCTTCAGAGTGCAGGCATTGTACTTCCCACTTCCAGGACTCGAATCCGGCTAACTGGTTTCCCTGAATCCCTTCATAAATGTTACCTTGCTCACACTCAAACAGCACCTCGAGTCACTCCTATCTAAGATGCTCACACAAACCTGTTGGATGTTTAAACCCCTTACACACAAAAACCTCCTTTACCCCCTCTCTCCAACCTTTCCTAGGACAACCCCTACCCTGCCTTCCCTGCACTACAGATTTATATGCTCTCCAAGTCATCCTGTTTTGCTACATCCTCTCTAAATGTCCAAACCACCTCATGAACATCTCCCACACCTCTATCCAACACCCTAGCATTCACTTCTTTTACAACCCCAACTATAAATATGTTAAACTCAGTAATGTCACACATTGCTGTCTAAGACCAACGTTTACTGGAATATAATCTCAGTCTCTCCTTGCTGTGTTTTTGTAAATATTTGTATCAGTTTAACTGGTGGAAATTGTTAAAACACACACCATATACCTGTGAGCGGTTTGAGGGTTTTTGTACCTTCACAGTGCAGCCTGAGGCTAGTTCTGTTAACATCTTTATCAGCCAGGCTGTTGCTGCTTGTAATCCACAGGCCATCATTGCATTCACAATCCGGGTGATCTGGTATTTGTTGCAGACGGTGGTTATTCCCTCTTGATATTTACTCTCTGTGTTAAACAACATTTATATCTGGTGGTAGGAGCAGGTTGAAGAGTCTTATAGCATGGATATTAACACGATGTTCTCTTATCGTACCCACGGCTCCCCTGTTTACACTTCCTCCCATCTTTCTTACTTCAGTAAGTGGTTAGGGCAGTGGTCTGGTTACCTCCTCAAAACTTAACATCTTTAGCCCAGTAATATGTCTCATATATGCAAAGGGCTACTAACCTTTTCTCTTATATATATTACTAAATTTAAAAGGAGAAACTTTTGTTTTTCCTTTCGGGCCGCCCCGCCTTGGTGGGATGTTGTCGGTGTGTTGAAAGAAGATGTCTTGTATATACTGGTAGTAGGAGCAGCACCAAGCTGAACAATACTAAGTAAGACACAGGGTCAGCAGTTAGGTATCTTTATTCTGAAATGTTCTTATGTTTCACCTACACAGCTACATGAAATCGTAATGACACGATTGGAAACAAACCATACCACGGACGGGTCTTGAACTCGAGGTTAGTGGGTCGTAAAACTCCAGACTGACTAATGACAGACAGGCTGGCAAATGCACCTTTCTGGAGTTTTATGGCTCACTAACCACGAGTTCTAGACCCGTCCGTGGTATGGTAGGCTTCTATAGTTGAATACTGTGTAGGTGAAATATTTCAAAATAAAGATACCAAGATACCTAACTGTTGCACAAATGTCTTAGTTATCAACTTATTGGTATTGTGTACCATTACCATATTAAGGTTGAAGAGTCTTTAATGTGTCTTACATCTGCTGGTAGCAGTAGGAGGAGGAGGTTGAAGAGTCTTTAATCACAGATATTAACACAATTGTTGACATGTTATACACACTCTAACATAAACAACACACACACTGGACACATAATATGTGTTCCTGGGGCAGCCAGGCAGCTCTACACAACACACACACTGGACACAACATGTGTCCTGGGGCAGCCAGGCAGCTCTACACAACACACACACTGGACACACAACATGTGTCCTGGGGCAGCCAGGCAGCTCTACACAACACACACACTGGACACACAACATGTGTCCTGGGGCAGCCAGGCAGCTCTACACAACACACACACTGGACACACAACATGTGTCCTGGGGCAGCCAGGCAGCTCTGTCATGTAGCATGACATCTTCTTGTAAGTAAATAGTTGTGTGTCTGTGTTGGTTCTAAACTGAATTCCTTTAATTGTTTCACGTATACAGTCGACTGTCTTATAAATTGAATATTCAGTGGTATTTTTTGTAAATGCAGTTGAAAAAGTATATGGAAAAGTGAATAGCTCACAGAATGACCCTCATAGTACATGCTGTTCAGTTTTCAATGCACTTTAAATTGCATTTAGGAAAACCTGAATTACGTAGACAATATTTCTGGGACAACTGACTGTACTATATAGTTATTCAAACTTGGTTTAGTTTTCTATATAGCTTTGCACATTTTACTTGTTTGCTTAATTCTACCTTTATTGTTTAGATAAAACTGATTGTGTTGGAATATATAAATTAGTACTCAAACCATATTATTTACATAAATTTGCATACAGTACTTATACATAAATATAAACCAATATCTTAATGGGCCAGGCAGTAAATAATTACAGTGTTTTTGTTCTCTGTAGCATAGTATATAAAATACCTTGATGAAGGGAGATAAAACTTAAATCTTATAAATGTCAGTATAAACCCCATGTCATTGATGCCAGGTTACGGTCCCTCACATAGTTCTGTGTCATCATGCAGAATTACATTATTGAGGTCAGGGTCCCTCACATAGTTCTGTGTCATCGTGCAGAATTACATTATTGAGGTCAGGGTCCCTCACATAGTTCTGTGTCATCATGCAGAATTACATTATTGAGGTCAGGGTCCCTCACATAGTTCTGTGTCATCGTGCAGAATTACATTATTGAGGTCAGGGTCCCTCACATAGTTCTGTGTCATCGTGCAGAATTACATTATTGAGGTCAGGGTCCCTCACATAGTTCTGTGTCATCGTGCAGAATTACATTATTGAGGTCAGGGTCCCTCACATAGTTCTGTGTCATCATGCAGAATTACATTATTGAGGTCAGGGTCCCTCACATAGTTATGTCATGAGGTCAACTCACTCAGATAAATTGTGAGTGGTAAATTTTGACCTAAACATGAGATGAAGTGTCTGTGTGGTGAGTGTGCACAGTATAAAAATAATGGTGCCCCCCACACGGTTCATGATGGGAAAACAAAACTGTGACTGTGTGTGGTATAACCCTTAAACGGTCCAAACGTATATATACATTTTTTCAACATCTGAAAGTATGTAAAAAAATGTTGATCTTTTTTGTTTTACATTTGAAAATATGTAAAAAAAAGTAGATCTACTTTTGTAGCTACGAATTTGAACGTCGATCTGTTTGGTCCGTTTAAGTGTTAAATTATCAACTTTGTGTTTTTGCTGGTTGTTTTTATAGGTTTATTGCTGGTTGTTTTTATAGGTTTATTGCTGGTTGTTTCTGGCTATAATTTGATAGAATGGAAGACATACTGCTGAAGCAGAGGTGATTTTGATTGGTTTCGGAAGTAGATTAAAATTAAGCTCAAATTAGCAGAAATATTCAATTTTTGCTGATATTCCTGAGGACATAATTAGGAAAAGCCTGGGGACATAATTAATGAACAGAAGAAATGTTTTAGAGCCACCAATATCAGCGCTATTTAATTTGGACTCTCATTTTTTAATCTTTTGACTGTTTCGGTCGTATATGTACATCTTACAAGCCACCATTTTTGACGTATATATACTCATAAATTCTAGCGGCTTCAAATCAAGCAGAAGAAAGCTGGTAGGCCCACATGTGAGAGAATGGGTCTGTGTGCACCATATAAAAAAAATCCTGCAGCACGCAGTGCGTAATGAGAAAAAAAAATAACTGTTTTTTAATTAAAATGCCAAATTTGTGGTCTATTTTTGTATAGTATTTATGGTTATATTCTCGTGTTCTTGGTCTCATTTGATAGAATGGAAAACATATTATAGAAATAGCAGTGATTTTGATTGGTTTTACTATGAAAAGAACCTGGAAATGGAGCTCAAAGTAGCAGAAATGCTTGATTTTTGCCAATGTTCAAAAGTAAACAAATGATGTCATTTTCCAATAAATATCCAAGTAGCTATTCTAATATGCAGTCATGAATGGGTTGACATTATTTACACAATTATTACAATATTGCAGTAGTCTGCATAACAGTAAATCTTCTATTTTTTGTTTGAATAAAAATTCAAAATAGAAAGCAAGAGTAATATCAGAGGGGCCTGGAGACATGGCTGATGAACAAAGAAAATGTTATTTTAGAGCCAGGAATGTCTGCATTGTTCATTCTGGACCCTATTTTGAAATTGTCATATTTTTTAATTTTTGTGAAATTGGCCAGATTGCAAATTTCTGACCACATTATTGGGTAGTTGAAATTGGTAAATGGGCAGTTTTTTGTACTCAATCGATAGAAAAATGGAGTTCTAAAGAAATAGCTATGAGTTTGGTCGACTGGAACAATGGAATTAGCTGAAAATAGGGCTCAAAGTGGGCAAAATCGCCGATTCGTAAATATCGCCAAGGTTGCTAACTTTGCGAGAACGTAATTCCATCAGTTTTCCATCAAATTTCATTCTTTTGGTGTCATTAAAATCAGGAAAAGATTCTCTTCTCATTTCATAAGAAAAAATATTTTTTTTTTTTTTTAAATTTTGCGACACCAGGAGACACTTCAGGATTTGGGGTTGTGACAGTCAAGGGGTTAAATTGGTATTTTTCTATTTTTGCATAAAATTGGCCAAATTACCAACTTCTGTGCAGTTTTTAGGGTACTCAAAATAGTCGAATAGGCAGTTTCTTGTGCTTAATAGAATGGAAGGTACTTTAGTGAAATCGCTAAGAATTTGATCATGAACAATGGAATTGGCCTAAAATAGGACTCAAAATGTATGAAATTGTCAATGTGTAAGTTGTGTGCAGACCGCTAACTTTGTACCTGTGTAATTCTGTAAGTTTTCCATCAAGTGTTGTACTTTTGGCGTTATTACCTTTGGAAAAAGATTACCACTTCATAATTTTTTTTAAAGTGGACACTGAAACCAATATTAATTTTGGGGATCTAGATAGTGAAAGTGTTAATGACATTAGAGCAGAGATATACTCCAGAGATATATTCTTGGAAACACCATAGAGATATGCTCTCGGAAACACCGTACAAAGATATGTTCTCGGAAACACCGTACAAAGATATGTTTTCGGAAACACCGTTCAAAGATATGTTCTCGGAAACACCGTACAAAGATATGTTCTCGGAAACACCGTACAAAGATATGTTCTCGGAAACACCGTACAAAGATATGTTCTCGGAAACACCGTACAAAGATATGTTCTCGGAAACACCGTACAAAGATATGTTCTCGGAAACACTGTACAAAGATATGTTCTCGGAAACACCGTACAAAGATATGTTCTCGGAAACACCGTACAAAGATATGTTCTCGGAAACACCGTACAAAGATATATTCTTGGAAACACCATATAAAGATATGTTCTCGGAAACACTGTACAAAAATATGTTCTCGGAAACACCATACAAAGATATGTTCTCAGAAACACCGTACAAAGATATGCTCTCGGAAACACCGTACAAAGATATGCTCTCGGAAACAGCGTACAAAGATATGTTCTTGGAAACACCGTACTAAGATATGTTCTCGGAAACACCGTACAAAGATATGTTCTTGGAAACACCGTACAAAGATATGTTCTCGGAAACACCGTACAAAGATATGTTCTCGGAAACACTGTACGAAGATATGTTCTCGGAAACACTGTACGAAAATATGTTCTCGGAAACACTGTACGAAAATATGTTCTCGGAAACACTGTACAAAGATATGTTCTCGGAAACACTGTACAAAGATATGTTCTCGGAAACACTGTACAAAGATATGTTCTCGGAAACACTGTACAAAGATATGTTCTCGGAAACACTGTACAAAGATATGTTCTCGGAAACACTGTACAAAGATATGTTCTCGGAAACACTGTACTACAAAGATATGTTCTCGGAAACACCATACAAAGATATGTTCTCGGAAACACCGTACAAAGATATGTTCTCGGAAACACTGTACAAAGATATGTTCTCGGAAACACTGTACAAAGATATGTTCTCGGAAACACTGTACAAAGATATGTTCTCGGAAACACTGTACAAATATATGTTCTCGGAAACACTGTACAAATATATGTTCTCGGAAACACTGTACAAATATATGTTCTCGGAAACACTGTACAAATATATGTTCTCGGAAACACTGTACAAATATATGTTCTCGGAAACACTGTACAAAGATATGTTCTCGGAAACAGGTTGAACGCTAATATGAAGCAAAATTTATTACATATTAAGAAGTATATATATTCTCTATAAAATGTATTTTTTGTTAATATTTTTGGGTGTCTGGAATGGTTTAATTGGATTTACATTATTTCTTATGGGAAATGTTAACAAAAAATATATTTTATGGAGAATAACTATATTTTTACATACAGAAAAGTGATGATAATAAAATAAAAAAAAAAGTGATGATGGAATTCTAGGATCACTGTACATATATATACATATATATACATATATATATATATATATATTTTTTTTTTTTTTTTTATTATCACACTGGCCGATTCCCACCAAGGCAGGGTGGCCCGAAAAAGAAAAACTTTCACCATCATTCACTCCATCACTGTCTTGCCAGAAGGGTGCTTTACACTACAGTTTTTAAACTGCAACATTAACACCCCTCCTTCAGAGTGCAGGCACTGTACTTCCCATCTCCAGGACTCAAGTCCGGCCTGCCGGTTTCCCTGAATCCCTTCATAAATGTTACTTTGCTCACACTCCAACAGCACGTCAAGTATTAAAAACCATTTGTCTCCATTCACTCCTATCAAACACGCTCACACATGCCTGCTGGAAGTCCAAGCCCCTCGCACACAAAACCTCCTTTACCCCCTCCCTCCAACCCTTCCTAGGCCGACCCCTACCCCGCCTTCCTTCCACTACAGACTGATACACTCTTGAAGTCATTCTGTTTCGCTCCATTCTCTCTACATGTCCGAACCACCTCAACAACCCTTCCTCAGCCCTCTGGACAACAGTTTTGGTAATCCCACACCTCCTCCTAACTTCCAAACTACGAATTCTCTGCATTATATTCACACCACACATTGCCCTCAGACACGACATCTCCACTGCCTCCAGCCTTCTCCTCGCTGCAACATTCATCACCCACGCTTCACACCCATATAAGAGCGTTGGTAAAACTATACTCTCATACATTCCCCTCTTTGCCTCCAAGGACAAAGTTCTTTGTCTCCACAGACTCCTAAGTGCACCACTCACTCTTTTTCCCTCATCAATTCTATGATTCACCTCATCTTTCATAGACCCATCCGCTGACACGTCCACTCCCAAATATCTGAATACGTTCACCTCCTCCATACTCTCTCCCTCCAATCTGATATTCAATCTTTCATCACCTAATCTTTTTGTTATCCTCATAACCTTACTCTTTCCTGTATTCACCTTTAATTTTCTTCTTTTGCACACCCTACCAAATTCATCCACCAATCTCTGCAACTTCTCTTCAGAATCTCCCAAGAGCACAGTGTCATCAGCAAAGAGCAGCTGTGACAACTCCCACTTTGTGTGTGATTCTTTATCTTTTAACTCCACGCCTCTTGCCAAGACCCTCGCATTTACTTCTCTTACAACCCCATCTATAAATATATTAAACAACCACGGTGACATCACACATCCTTGTCTAAGGCCTACTTTTACTGGGAAAAAATTTCCCTCTTTCCTACATACTCTAACTTGAGCCTCACTATCCTCGTAAAAACTCTTCACTGCTTTCAGTAACCTACCTCCTACACCATACACTTGCAACATCTGCCACATTGCCCCCCTATCCACCCTGTCATACGCCTTTTCCAAATCCATAAATGCCACAAAGACCTCTTTAGCCTTATCTAAATACTGTTCACTTATATGTTTCACTGTAAACACCTGGTCCACACACCCCCTACCTTTCCTAAAGCCTCCTTGTTCATCTGCTATCCTATTCTCCGTCTTACTCTTAATTCTTTCAATTATAACTCTACCATACACTTTACCAGGTACACTCAACAGACTTATCCCCCTATAATTTTTGCACTCTCTTTTATCCCCTTTGCCTTTATACAAAGGAACTATGCATGCTCTCTGCCAATCCCTAGGTACCTTACCCTCTTCCATACATTTATTAAATAATTGCACCAACCACTCCAAAACTATATCCCCACCTGCTTTTAACATTTCTATCTTTATCCCATCAATTCCGGCTGCCTTGCCCCCTTTCATTTTACCTACTGCCTCACGAACTTCCCCCACACTCACAACTGGCTCTTCCTCACTCCTACAAGATGTTATTCCTCCTTGCCCTATACACGAAATCACAGCTTCCCTATCTTCATCAACATTTAACAATTCCTCAAAATATTCCCTCCATCTTCCCAATACCTCTAACTCTCCATTTAATAACTCTCCTCTCCTATTTTTAACTGACAAATCCATTTGTTCTCTAGGCTTTCTTAACTTGTTAATCTCACTCCAAAACTTTTTCTTATTTTCAACAAAATTTGTTGATAACATCTCACCCACTCTCTCATTTGCTCTCTTTTTACATTGCTTCACCACTCTCTTAACTTCTCTCTTTTTCTCCATATACTCTTCCCTCCTTGCATCACTTCTACTTTGTAAAAACTTCTCATATGCTAACTTTTTCTCCCTTACTACTCTCTTTACATCATCATTCCACCAATCGCTCCTCTTCCCTCCTGCACCCACTTTCCTGTAACCACAAACTTCTGCTGAACACTCTAACACTACATTTTTAAACCTACCCCATACCTCTTCGACCCCATTGCCTATGCTCTCATTAGCCCATCTATCCTCCAATAGCTGTTTATATCTTACCCTAACTGCCTCCTCTTTTAGTTTATAAACCTTCACCTCTCTCTTCCCTGATGCTTCTATTCTCCTTGTATCCCATCTACCTTTTACTCTCAGTGTAGCTACAACTAGAAAGTGATCTGATATATCTGTGGCCCCTCTATAAACATGTACATCCTGAAGTCTACTCAACAGTCTTTTATCTACCAATACATAATCCAACAAACTACTGTCATTTCGCCCTACATCATATCGTGTATACTTATTTATCCTCTTTTTCTTAAAATATGTATTACCTATAACTAAACCCCTTTCTATACAAAGTTCAATCAAAGGGCTCCCATTATCATTTACACCTGGCACCCCAAACTTACCTACCACACCCTCTCTAAAAGTTTCTCCTACTTTAGCATTCAAGTCCCCTACCACAATTACTCTCTCACTTGGTTCAAAGGCTCCTATACATTCACTTAACATCTCCCAAAATCTCTCTCTCTCCTCTGCATTCCTCTCTTCTCCAGGTGCATACACGCTTATTATGACCCACTTCTCGCATCCAACCTTTACTTTAATCCACATAATTCTTGAATTTACACATTCATATTCTCTTTTCTCCTTCCATAACTGATCATTTAACATTACTGCTACCCCTTCCTTTGCTCTAACTCTCTCAGATACTCCAGATTTAATCCCATTTATTTCCCCCCACTGAAACTCTCCTACCCCCTTCAGCTTTGTTTCGCTTAGGGCCAGGACATCCAACTTCTTTTCATTCATAACATCAGCAATCATCTGTTTCTTGTCATCCGCACTACATCCACGCACATTTAAGCAACCCAGTTTTATAAAGTTTTTCTTCTTCTCTTTTTTAGTAATTGTATACAGGAGAAGGGGTTACTAGCCCATTGCTCCCGGCATTTTAGTCGCCTCATACGACACGCATGGCTTACGGAGGAAAGATTCTTTTCCACTTCCCCATGGACAATAGAAGAAATAAAAAAGAACAAGAGCTATTTAGAAAAAGGAGGAAAACCTAGATGTATGTATATATATATATGCATGTGCGTGTCTGTGAAGTGTGACCAAAGTGTAAGTAGGAGTAGCAAGATATCCCTGTTATCTTAGCGTGTTTATGAGACAGAAAAAGAAAACCAGCAATCCTACCATCATGCAAAACAGTTACAGGTTTTTGTTTCACAGTCATCTGGCAGGACGGTAGTACTTCCCTGGGTGGTTGCTGTCTACCAACCTACTACCTATATATATATATATATATATATATATATATATGTATATATATTTCAGCTTTTGATTTTAGTTTGACCTTAGAAACACAAGCTGGTTTTAATGGTACTAGACTTATGAAAATGATTTTAACATACAATTTGATATTGGGATAATTTTAGCGAGAGTCGTATGGTATTAACACAGACATGTTCCATTGTAAACAAAAGACTGTCTGGGCTTCGTGTGTGTGTGTTGCATTGCATGTTTTCTTGTGGGGTTGATTGGGAGAAATAATATTGTGGTTTGCTGACAATATTGGGTGAAGTTATTTAGCTGTAATTAGGATTTGAGGTAATTAAGATATTGGTGTGTGCTTAGTACCATAATAAAGTGCAGAATAGTCTGAAGAAAGTTGAGAATTTGGGAATATAGGCCGAAAGTTTTGTACTGCAGTATTTGGACTAAAGCTGAGATTATCTGTGGGAGTAGTGGGCACAAAGTTATGAGAGTCCAAGCCATAACTGGACACAGTTTTCAGGGTCCAAGCCACAACTGAACACAGTTATCAGGGTCCAAGCCACAACTGAACACAGTTATCAGGGTCCAAGCCACATCTGAACACAGTTATCAGGGTCCAAGCCACATCTGAACACAGTTATCAGGGTCCAAGCTACAACTGGGCATGGTTATCAGGGTCCAAGGTACAACTGGGCATGGTTATCAGGGTCCAAGCTACAACTGGACACAGTTTTCAGGGTCCAAGCCACAACTGAACACAGTTATCAGGGTCCAAGCCACATCTGAACACAGTTATCAGGGTCCAAGCTACAACTGGACATGGTTATCAGGGTCCAAGCTACAACTGGACATGGTTATCAGGGTCCAAGCTACAACTGGACATGGTTATCAGGGTCCAAGCTACAACTGGACATGGTTATCAGGGTCCAAGCTACAACTGGACATGGTTATCAGGGTCCAAGGTACAACTGGGCATGGTTATCAGGGTCCAAGCTACAACTGGACACAGTTTTCAGGGTCCAAGCCACAACTGAACACAGTTATCAGGGTCCAAGCTACAACTGGACATGGTTATCAGGGTCCAAGCTACAACTGGACATGGTTATCAGGGTCCAAGCTACAACTGGACATGGTTATCAGGGTCCAAGCTACAACTGGACATGGTTATCAGGGTCCAAGCTACAACTGGACATGGTTATCAGGGTCCAAGGTACAACTGGGCATGGTTATCAGGGTCCAAGCTACAACTGGACACAGTTTTCAGGGTCCAAGCCACAACTGAACACAGTTATCAGGGTCCAAGCCACATCTGAACACAGTTATCAGGGTCCAAGCTACAACTGGACATGGTTATCAGGGTCCAAACTACAACTGGACATGGTTATCAGGGTCCAAGGTACAACTGGACATGGTTATCAGGGTCCAAGCTACAACTGGACATGGTTATCAGGGTCCAAGCTACAACTGGACACAGTTATCAGGGTCCAAGCTACAACTGGACACAGTTATCAGGGTCCAAGCTACAACTGGACACAGTTATCAGGGTCCAAGCTACAACTGGACACAGTTATCAGGGTCCAAGCTACAACTGGACACAGTTATCAGGGTCCAAGCTACAACTGGACACAGTTATCAGGGTCCAAGCTACAACTGGACACAGTTATCAGGGTCCAAGCTACAACTGGACACAGTTATCAGGGTCCAAGCTACAACTGGACACAGTTATCAGGGTCCAAGCTACAACTGGACACAGTTATCAGGGTCCAAGCTACAACTGGACACAGTTATCAGCGTCCAAGCCACAACTGGACACAGTTATCAGCGTCCAAGCCACAACCGGACACAACTTTCTTCCGACCATACCTGCACATGTGTGTGTTCTGTTAAGTTCTCTCTCACTATCCTTATAAACCCTTTCTTTGCAGGGTGCACTTATAATTATTCCATAAATTATTTCCTACCCTGTCATGCGATTAAAATTATAATTTGCTGTGTATATAGCCATGGTTGTGATCCTTGTTACTTGGTTGATTTTGTAGAGGCCTGAGAGAGTTTTTTATTTTGCACTTTGACAAGAGCACTCGCTTCTAGTGCAAGAGTAGCCCACCTAGAGACACTAGTGTGAGTTCTAGGAACTGTACTTGTCTAGTGCTTTATATGTTAGAAAACTTGTGTGTCTAGTATACAGCACTACCTTCTAGTACACAAGACTGCCTACTTGTACTAGTGCCAGTTCTAGGTACCTATCTATAAGTCTCAACCTGTGTATCTAGTAAACAAATGAATATATGAATTGTGCAGGTGTATTATTACAAGGTGTTTTAGCATTGCTCATTAAGAGTTTTATATACAAGTGGTCCTTGACTTACTGTACTTGTATTATACAAGTGGTCCTTGACTTACTATACTTGTATTATACAAGTGGTCCTTGACTTACTGTACTTGTATTATACAGGTGGGGTTACTTTCCGATGAATACGTCGTAAGTTGAAAATATCATAAGTCGAATATGAACATATGCTAAATAAATAAGTAAATAGCTACTGTTGTTGAATAAGCAAATAAGCATTATGTAAATAACTTAATAACAGTACATATTAAAAAATAAATGAATATAAGTTATGGACTTGTTACCTTCATGTTGGGTAATTATCTCAAGTTTCGTCTCCAAAGTAACTGCTGCTGCACCATCGTAAAGTCGAAATATCGTAAGTCGAACCATAGTAAGTCAAGGAGCACCAGTATTTTGACGGATTTGTAGCGAATGTTGAGAAAATTTCATATTTTGTTTCAATATAGTATATTAAAAAGCATATACATAAAGAGAAGTGTATAACTATGCCAGACGTTGCCTACAAAATATACCCAGAAAGTTCCGAGTCATTGTTGATATTTTAAAGGTAGTGCGTAAACTTTTTTTATAAATTTTTGCTTTGCAACAGATTGTCGTTCACTTTAAAATTGATCATTGATCAGCAGTCAGTGGTGCATAGCCTTTGTGCAATTTGGTCACAGGCTTTGTGCAACCTGGTCACAGGCTTTGTGCAACCTGGTCACAGGCTGTGTGTGACCTGGTCACAGGCTTTGTGCAACCTGGTCACAGGCTGTGTGTGACCTGGTCACAGGCTTTGTGCAACCTGGTCACAGGCTTTGTGCAACCTGGTCACAGGCCGTGTGTGACCTGGTCACAGGCTTTGTGTGACCTGGTCACACTTATTACTCTTGCAGACCCATCAACAAACTTTATGATTGATTAAAAATTGAAGATGATCTGTTGGAAAAGTTTAGCTCTGGTCCAGTACGACAAGTTTTGAAGACTGGACCATGAACCTAGTTCTGGTCCAGTACGACAAGTTTTGAAGACTGGACCATGAACCTAGTTCTGGTCCAGTACGACAAGTTTTGAAGACTGGACCATGAACCTAGTTCTGGTCCAGTACGACAAGTTTTGAAGACTGGACCATGAACCTAGTTCTGGTCCAGTACGACAAGTTTTGAAGACTGGACCATGAACCTAGTTCTGGTCCAGTACGACAAGTTTTGAAGACTGGACCATGAACCTAGTTCTGGTCCAGTACGACAAGTTTTGAAGACTGGACCATGAACCTAGTTCTGGTCCAGTACGACAAGTTTTGAAGACTGGACCATGAACCTAGTTCTGGTCCAGTACGACAAGTTTTGAAGACTGGACCATGAACCTAGTTCTGGTCCAGTAACTATACATTGTTAATTACACACTACTGCCTAATAACATGAGCGACACAAGAAATCTGTCATAAACCGTTACAGCTACAGTACAGTGCTGTAACAGTTACAGCTACAGTACAGTGCTGTAACAGTTACAGCTACAGTACAGTGCTGTAACAGTTACAGCTACAGTACAGTGGCTGTAACAGTTACAGCTACAGTACAGTGGCTGTAACAGTTACAGCTACAGTACAGTGCTGTAACAGTTACAGCTACAGTACAGTGCTGTAACAGTTACAGCTACAGTACAGTGGCTGTAACAGTTACAGCTACAGTACAGTGGCTGTAACAGTTACAACTACAGTACAGTGGCTGTAACAGTTACAACTACAGTACAGTGGCTGTAACAGTTACAACTACAGTACAGTGGCTGTAACAGTTACAACTACAGTACAGTGGCTGTAACAGTTACAGCTACAGTACAGTGGCTGTAACAGTTACAGCTACAGTACAGTGCTGTAACAGTTACAGCTACAGTACAGTGCTGTAACAGTTACAGCTACAGTACAGTGGCTGTAACAGTTACAGCTACAGTACAGTGGCTGTAACAGTTACAGCTACAGTACAGTGCTGTAACAGTTACAGCTACAGTACAGTGCTGTAACAGTTACAGCTACAGTACAGTGGCTGTAACAGTTACAGCTACAGTACAGTGGCTGTAACAGTTACAGCTACAGTACAGTGCTGTAACAGTTACAGCTACAGTACAGTGCTGTAACAGTTACAGCTACAGTACAGTGGCTGTATCAGTTACAGCTACAGTACAGTGGCTGTAACAGTTACAACTACAGTACAGTGGCTGTAACAGTTACAACTACAGTACAGTGGCTGTAACAGTTACAACTACAGTACAGTGGCTGTAACAGTTACAACTACAGTACAGTGGCTGTAACAGTTACAGCTACAGTACAGTGGCTGTAACAGTTACAGCTACAGTACAGTGGCTGTAACAGTTACAACTACAGTACAGTGGCTGTAACAGTTACAGCTACAGTACAGTGGCTGTAACAGTTACAGCTACAGTACAGTGGCTGTAACAGTTACAACTACAGTACAGTGGCTGTAACAGTTACAGCTACAGTACAGTGGCTGTAACAGTTACAGCTACAGTACAGTGGCTGTAACAGTTACAGCTACAGTACAGTGGCTGTAACAGTTACAGCTACAGTACAGTGGCTGTAACAGTTACAGCTACAGTACAGTGGCTGTAACAGTTACAGCTACAGTACAGTGGCTGTAACAGTTACAGCTACAGTACAGTGGCTGTAACAGTTACAACTACAGTACAGTGGCTGTAACAGTTACAGCTACAGTACAGTGGCTGTAACAGTTACAGCTACAGTACAGTGGCTGTAACAGTTACAGCTACAGTACAGTGGCTGTAACAGTTACAGCTACAGTACAGTGGCTGTAACAGTTACAGCTACAGTACAGTGGCTGTAACAGTTACAACTACAGTACAGTGGCTGTAACAGTTACAACTACAGTACAGTGGCTGTAACAGTTACAACTACAGTACAGTGGCTGTAACAGTTACAACTACAGTACAGTGGCTGTAACAGTTACAGCTACAGTACAGTGGCTGTAACAGTTACAGCTACAGTACAGTGGCTGTAACAGTTACAACTACAGTACAGTGGCTGTAACAGTTACAGCTACAGTACAGTGGCTGTAACAGTTACAACTACAGTACAGTGGCTGTAACAGTTACAACTACAGTACAGTGGCTGTAACAGTTACAACTACAGTACAGTGGCTGTAACAGTTACAACTACAGTACAGTGGCTGTAACAGTTACAACTACAGTACAGTGGCTGTAACAGTTACAACTACAGTACAGTGGCTGTAACAGTTACAACTACAGTACAGTGGCTGTAACAGTTACAACTACAGTACAGTGGCTGTAACAGTTACAACTACAGTACAGTGGCTGTAACAGTTACAACTACAGTACAGTGGCTGTAACAGTTACAACTACAGTACAGTGGCTGTAACAGTTACAGCTACAGTACAGTGGCTGTAACAGTTACAGCTACAGTACAGTGGCTGTAACAGTTACAACTACAGTACAGTGGCTGTAACAGTTACAACTACAGTACAGTGGCTGTAACAGTTACAGCTACAGTACAGTGGCTGTAACAGTTACAACTACAGTACAGTGGCTGTAACAGTTACAACTACAGTACAGTGGCTGTAACAGTTACAACTACAGTACAGTGGCTGTAACAGTTACAACTACAGTACAGTGCTGTAACAGTTACAACTACAGTACAGTGGCTGTAACAATTTACAACTAATCCACAATTTGTTGAAGGAACTTCAGTCAATTATTTGGCTCATCCTCGATCATTAAATCACTTTTATTAAATAAAATAAATAAAATAAAATCAAATTTGATTTCTTTGCTACAATTACAATGTGTGTTTACACATCATAATTTGAGTGGAACAAAGAAAACCACTATCAAGCTGAGGCATTTCCAGCAGACTAAATCTAATACTTATAGACTACTTAAGTGTAGACAGATGAAGATTGGTAGAATACAAATACAGTGGACCCCCGGATAACGATATTATTTCAATCCAGAAGTCTGTTTGGGTGCCGTTATAGACCGAATTTGTTCCCATAAGAGATATTGTGAATTAGATTAGTTCTTTTCAGACCCCTAAAAATACACCTACAAAAGCACTTACAAAAATACACTTACATAATTGGTCGAGTTGAGAGCTGATCGTTATGCGGGGGTCCACTGTATGTAATTTAATGACTTATTACATATTGAGAGAGGAATAATAATGGGGCAGAATTGACTATTAGGAAGTACAAAGTCAGCTTGAAGATGACCAGGTATATTATTGATAACTGTCAGGTAATGTTGTACTTATATTTGTTTTGCCTGACAACGACAGCGTCAGGGAAGTCAGCACAGCAATACAGGCGATTGGTTGAGTGGCGCAGGCAGCCTAGGAGGACCAAGCAGTATGGGTGGCTCAGGACTGCCTGCAGACGTGGCCGAGCTACAACACAAGTTGCTGGAACAACGACTCAGACAGCAACAGAGACAGACAGAGGAAGACAATCGCTGGCTCACACATGAAGAAAACAATATGGTGAGTCTTGATTAATGTTTGTTAGGAAAATAACCATGAATCTTTTTAAGGAATTTTATTGGGTGCTGGAATATCACAGTTTACATTGTTGTTCAAGAACAAAACGGCATAATACCGTGACTAGAACAACGCACACATAACCTGCACGTACAAGTTTATGATGACATTTTGGTCCGACTTGGACCATTTACAAGTCACAATGGTCCAAGTGGGATCGAAATGTCTTCATAAGCTTCTTTTTCCTGGGTACAGGGTATTTGTGTATTATTGTTATTTTTGTCAGTTATACCAGCAAGTTAGGATGACCCAATGAAGGAGTCACCTCCACTGAAGGATGGAGCACAGCACCAGACCCAGCAACACAAGCTAGTCAGGTCCAACTCACACCCACCCACACCCACTCATGTATTTATCTAACCTATTTTTAAAACTACACAACGTTTTAGCCTGAATAACTGTACTCGGGAGTTTGTTCCACTCATTGAGGTCAGTGTGTCATTGTTATGTTGTAGAGGCTGGAGGTAGTGTTTACCTGGAGTTTACCTGGAGAGAGTTCCGGGGGTCAACGCCCCCGCGGCCCAGTCTGTGACCAGGCCTCCTGGTGGATCAGAGCCTGATCAACCAGACTGTTGCTGCTGGCTGCACGCAAACCAACGTACGAGCCACAGCCCGGCTGGTCAGGAACCGACTTTAGGTGCTTGTCCAGTGCCAGCTTGAAGACTGCCAGGGGTCTGTTGGTAATCCCCCTTATGTGTGCTGGGAGGCAGTTGAACAGTCTCGGGCCCCTGACACTTATTGTATGGTCTCTTAACGTGCTAGTGACACCCTTGCTTTTCATTGGGGGGATGTTGCATCGTCTGCCAAGTCGTTTGCTTTCGTAGTGAGTGATTTTCGTGTGCAAGTTCGGTACTAGTCCCTCTAGGATTTTCCAGGTGTATATAATCATGTATCTCTCCCACCTGCGTTCCAGGGAATACAGTTTTAGGAACCTCAAGCGCTCCCAGTAATTGAGGTGTTTTATCTCCGTTATGCGCGCCATGAAGGTTCTCTGTACATTTACTAGGTCAGCAATTTCACCTGCCTTGAAAGGTGCTGTTAGTGTGCAGCAATATTCCAGCCTAGATAGAACAAGTGACCTGAAGAGTGTCATCATGGGCTTGGCCTCCCTAGTTTTGAAGGTTCTCATTATCCATCCTGTCATTTTTCTAGCAGATGCGATTGATACAATGTTATGGTCCTTGAAGGTGAGATCCTCCGACATAATCACTCCCAGGTCTTCGACGTTGGTGTTTCGCTCTATTTTGTGGCCAGAATTTGTTTTGTACTCTGATGAAGATTTAATTTCCTCGTGTTTACCATATCTGAGTACATAATTGAAATTTCTCATCGTTGAACTTCATATTGTTTTCTGCAGCCCACTGAAAGATTCGGTTGATGTCTGCCTGGAGCCTTGCAGTGTCTGCAATGGAAGACACTGTCATGCAGATTCGGGTGTCATCTGCAAAGGAAGACACGGTGCTGTGGCTGACATCCTTGTCTATGTCGGATATGAGGATGAGGAACAAGATGGGAGCGAGTACTGTGCCTTGTGGAACAGAGCTTTTCACCGTAGCTGCCTCGGACTTTACTCTGTTGACGACTACTCTCTGTGTTCTGTCAGTGAGGAAATTATAGATCCATCGACCGACTTTTCCTGTTATTCCTTTAGCACGCATTTTGTGCGCTATTACGCCATGGTCACACTTGTCGAAGGCTTTTGCAGTCTGTATATATTACATCTGCATTCTTTTTATCTTCTAGTGCATTTAGGACCTTGTCGTAGTGATCCAATAGTTGAGACAGACAGGAGCGACCTGTTCTAAACCCTTGTTGCCCTGGGTTGTGTAACTGATGGGTTTCTAGATGGGTGGTGATCTTGCTTCTTAGGACCCTTTCAAAGATTTTTATGATATGGGATGTTAGTGCTATCAGTCTGTAGTTCTTTGCTGTTGCTTTACTGCCCCCTTTGTGGAGTGGGGCTATGTCTGTTGTTTTTAGTAACTGTGGGACGACCCCCGTGTCCATGCTCCCTCTCCATAGGATGGAAAAGGCTCGTGATAGGGGCTTCTTGCAGTTCTTGATGAACACGGAGTTCCACGAGTCTGGCCCTGGGGCAGAGTGCATGGGCATGTCATTTATCGCCTGTTCAAAGTCATTTGGCGTCAGGATAACATCGGATAGGCTTGTGTTAACCAAATTTTGTGGCTCTCATAAAAAATTCATTTTAATCTTCGACTCTCAGTCTGGTTAGCGGCTTGCTAAAAACTGAGTCATATTGGGACTTGAGTAGCTCACTCATTTCCTTGCTGTCATCTGTGTAGGACCCATCTTGTTTAAGTAGGGGCCCAATACTGGACGTTGTTCTCGACTTTGATTTGGCATAGGAGAAGAAATACTTTGGGTTTCTTTCTTTCAGTGTAGAGTGTTATGTTTGATGTCAGTGTGTTATTGTTATGATGTAGACAGTTTTTAGTGTCACAGCTTAGGAATGTGACAGCTGGTGGCTGTCACAACCTTTAATACACCATGGTTCAGCCGTTGTGTATTTCCCCAAGCATCTCCATGTTTCTCGAACCCAAAATTTGGTGGAGATATTTTGCAGACAATTTGTATCTTTGAGATGTGGGGTTACTAAAATTATAATTCAAATGGTGGAGGAAGGGTTGTTGAGGTGGTTTGGGTATTTAGAGAGGATAGAACAGATTAGTATGACTAGGAGGGTATATAAATTGGGTGGAGGACAAAGGGAGGTAGGGGGTCATTCCGGGAAGAGTTGGAAGGAGGAGGCAAAGGTAGTTTTGAGTGCTAGAGGCTTGGACACTTAACAGGATTGTGTGAGCATTTTAGATAGGAGTGAGTGGTAGTAAGTGGTTTATATGATTTGATGTGATGTTTGAGTGTGAGCAAGGTAACATTTATGAAGGGATTCAGGGAACCTGATTAGCCGGACATGAGTCCTGGAGGTGGGTAGTACAGTACCTGTACTCTGAAGGATAGGTGGAGATACTGGAGTTCAGAGGGACATCAGAACTGTGATGTCAGCATACTTCTGGGAAGACAGTGATTAAACAAATGATGGTGACAGTGTTTCTTCTTTTTCAGGTCACCCTACCTCAGTGGGAGACAGTCATTATGTTAAAAAATAAATGTTGGTCTGTGATTTCTTTATCCAGGTCAATGTTATTTTCCACATTCTTGGTGATCAAGCAGGCTGTTGGAGTTGTGGAGCAGTGCTTAGTACAAGAGGGACACATCATCTCTTCAGTGTTCCATGTTTTGTTGGCTTTCAATTGAGCCGTTGTTCCACTCGACGGCAATTTTTGCCAGCTTGTGGAAAATAATGAACAACGGCTCAGTTTGAAAAAAATGAAAATGTGAAACAGTGAAAAGATGATGATGTATATATTAGAGAGAAGAGTGACGACAGTATTACTTGTGAAAAAAAGTTATATTTTCAGCAAACTGGCCGTATCCCACTGAGGCAGGGGGACCTAAAAAGAAAAACGAAAATTTTTCTTTGTTAATTTAGTAATTTATACAGGAGAAGGTGTGACTAGCCCCTTGCTCCCGGCACTTTAGTTGACTCTTATAACACGCATGGCTTGACAGAGGAATAATTCTGTTCCACTTCCCATGGAGATAAGAAATAAACAAGAACAAGAACTATTAAGAAAATAGAAGAAAACCCAGATGGGTGTGTTCATATATATGTTTGTACATGTATGTGTAGTGTAACCTGAGTGTCGGTAGAAGTGGTAAGATGTATCTGTTATCCCGCGTGTTTATGAGACGGAAAAAGACCAGCAATCCTGCCATTGTGGAAAACAATTACAGGTTTCTGCTTCGTACTCACTTGGCAGGATAGTAGTACCTCCCTGGGTGGTTGCTGTCTACCAACCTACTACCACAGGATGATAGTACCTCCCTGGGTGGTTGCTGTCTACCATCCTACTACCACAGGACAGTAGTACCTCCCTGGGTGGTTGCTGTCTACCATCCTACTACCACAGGACAGTAGTACCTCCCTGGGTGGTTGCTGTCTACCATCCTACTACCACAGGACGGTAGTACCTCCCTGGGTGGTTGCTGTCTACCAACCTACTACCACAGGACGGTAGTACCTCCCTGGGTGGTTGCTGTCTACCATCCTACTACCACAGGACGGTAGTACCTCCCTGGGTGGTTGCTGTCTACCATCCTACTACCACAGGATGGTAGTACCTCCCTGGGTGGTTGCTGTCTACCAGCCTACTACCACAGGACGGTAGTACCTCCCTGGGTGGTTGCTGTCTACCATCCTACTACCACAGGATGGTAGTACCTCCCTGGGTGGTTGCTGTCTACCATCCTACTACCACAGGATGGTAGTACCTCCCTGGGTGGTTGCTGTCTACCGTCCTACTACCACAGGACGGTAGTACCTCCCTGGGTGGTTGCTGTCTACCAACCTACTACCACAGGATGGTAGTACCTCCCTGGGTGGTTGCTGTCTACCGTCCTACTACCACAGGACGGTAGTACCTCCCTGGGTGGTTGCTGTCTACCAACCTACTACCACAGGATGGTAGTACCTCCCTGGGTGGTTGCTGTCTACCGTCCTACTACCACAGGACGGTAGTACCTCCCTGGGTGGTTGTTGTCTACCAACCTACTACCACAGGATGGTAGTACCTCCCTGGGTGGTTGCTGTCTACCGTCCTACTACCACAGGACGGTAGTACCTCCCTGGGTGGTTGCTGTCTACCAACCTACTACCACAGGATGGTAGTACCTCCCTGGGTGGTTGCTGTCTACCGTCCTACTACCACAGGACGGTAGTACCTCCCTGGGTGGTTGCTGTCTACCAACCTACTACCACAGGACGGTAGTACCTCCCTGGGTGGTTGCTGTCTACCAACCTACTACCACAGGACGGTAGTACCTCCCTGGGTGGTTGCTGTCTACCAACCTACTACCACAGGACGGTAGTACCTCCCTGGGTGGTTGCTGTCTACCGTCCTACTACCACAGGACGGTAGTACCTCCCTGGGTGGTTGCTGTCTACCAACCTACTACCACAGGACGGTAGTACCTCCCTGGGTGATTGCTGTCTACCAACCTACTACCACAGGACGGTAGTACCTCCCTGGGTGGTTGCTGTCTACCAACCTACTACCACAGGACGGTAGTACCTCCCTGGGTGGTTGTTGTCTACCAACCTACTACCACAGGATGGTAGTACCTCCCTGGGTGGTTGTTGTCTACCAACCTACTACCACAGGACGGTAGTACCTCCCTGGGTGGTTGCTGTCTACCAACCTACTACCACAGGACGGTAGTACCTCCCTGGGTGGTTGTCTACCAACCTACTACCACAGGACGGTAGTACCTCCCTGGGTGGTTGCTGTCTACCGTCCTACTACCACAGGACGGTAGTACCTCCCTGGGTGGTTGCTGTCTACCGTCCTACTACCACAGGATGGTAGTACCTCCCTGGGTGGTTGCTGTCTACCGTCCTACTACCACAGGACGGTAGTACCTCCCTGGGTGGTTGCTGTCTACCGTCCTACTACCACAGGACGGTAGTACCTCCCTGGGTGGTTGCTGTCTACCAACCTACTACCACAGGACGGTAGTACCTCCCTGGGTGGTTGCTGTCTACCAACCTACTACCACAGGACGGTAGTACCTCCCTGGGTGGTTGCTGTCTACCGTCCTACTACCACAGGACGGTAGTACCTCCCTGGGTGGTTGCTGTCTACCAACCTACTACCACAGGACGGTAGTACCTCCCTGGGTGGTTGCTGTCTACCGTCCTACTACCACAGGACGGTAGTACCTCCCTGGGTGGTTGCTGTCTACCGTCCTACTACCACAGGACGGTAGTACCTCCCTGGGTGGTTGCTGTCTACCGTCCTACTACCACAGGATGGTAGTACCTCCCTGGGTGGTTGTTGTCTACCAACCTACTACCACAGGATGGTAGTACCTCCCTGGGTGGTTGTTGTCTACCAACCTACTACCACAGGATGGTAGTACCTCCCTGGGTGGTTGCTGTCTACCGTCCTACTACCACAGGACGGTAGTACCTCCCTGGGTGGTTGCTGTCTACCAACCTACTACCACATTACGGTAGTACCTCCCTGGGTGGTTGCTGTCTACCAACCTACTACCACAGGACGGTAGTACCTCCCTGGGTGGTTGCTGTCTACCGTCCTACTACCACAGGACGGTAGTACCTCCCTGGGTGGTTGCTGTCTACCAACCTACTACCACAGGACGGTAGTACCTCCCTGGGTGGTTGCTGTCTACCGTCCTACTACCACAGGACGGTAGTACCTCCCTGGGTGGTTGCTGTCTACCGTCCTACTACCACAGGACGGTAGTACCTCCCTGGGTGGTTGCTGTCTACCGTCCTACTACCACAGGATGGTAGTACCTCCCTGGGTGGTTGTTGTCTACCAACCTACTACCACAGGATGGTAGTACCTCCCTGGGTGGTTGTTGTCTACCAACCTACTACCACAGGATGGTAGTACCTCCCTGGGTGGTTGCTGTCTACCGTCCTACTACCACAGGACGGTAGTACCTCCCTGGGTGGTTGCTGTCTACCAACCTACTACCACAGGATGGTAGTACCTCCCTGGGTGGTTGTTGTCTACCAACCTACTACCACAGGATGGTAGTACCTCCCTGGGTGGTTGCTGTCTACCAACCTACTACCACAGGATGGTAGTACCTCCCTGGGTGGTTGCTGTCTACCAACCTACTACCACAGGATGGTAGTACCTCCCTGGGTGGTTGTTGTCTACCAACCTACTACCACAGGATGGTAGTACCTCCCTGGGTGGTTGCTGTCTACCAACCTACTACCACAGGATGGTAGTACCTCCCTGGGTGGTTGCTGTCTACCATCCTACTACCACAGGATGGTAGTACCTCCCTGGGTGGTTGCTGTCTACCAACCTACTACCACAGGACGGTAGTACCTCCCTGGGTGGTTGCTGTCTACCAACCTACTACCACAGGATGGTAGTACCTCCCTGGGTGGTTGCTGTCTACCAACCTACTACCACAGGACGGTAGTACCTCCCTGGGTGGTTGCTGTCTACCATCCTACTACCACAGGACGGTAGTACCTCCCTGGGTGGTTGCTGTCTACCATCCTACTACCACAGGACGGTAGTACCTCCCTGGGTGGTTGCTGTCTACCAACCTACTACCACAGGACGGTAGTACCTCCCTGGGTGGTTGCTGTCTACCAACCTACTACCACAGGACGGTAGTACCTCCCTGGGTGGTTGCTGTCTACCAACCTACTACCACAGGACGGTAGTACCTCCCTGGGTGGTTGCTGTCTACCAACCTACTACCACAGGACGGTAGTACCTCCCTGGGTGGTTGCTGTCTACCAACCTACTACCACAGGACGGTAGTACCTCCCTGGGTGGTTGCTGTCTACCATCCTACTACCACAGGACGGTAGTACCTCCCTGGGTGGTTGCTGTCTACCATCCTACTACCACAGGACGGTAGTACCTCCCTGGGTGGTTGCTGTCTACCAACCTACTACCACAGGATGGTAGTACCTCCCTGGGTGGTTGCTGTCTACCAACCTACTACCACAGGACGGTAGTACCTCCCTGGGTGGTTGCTGTCTACCAACCTACTACCACAGGACGGTAGTACCTCCCTGGGTGGTTGCTGTCTACCAACCTACTACCACAGGGTGAAAAAGAATTGTGGTGAATTATTTCTTTCATCTTTACAGAGAAAGCGCATGTCCCTTGCCATGAGCGCCTCTGACAAGTCCGACTCAGACAGTGACTCCCCTGGCACCTACCACCCACCGTCCTCACCTTCACCTGCGCCAACACAGGACCACAGAGAGAGATCGCCCACTCCACTCTCCAATGGTTCCGGCTCGGTGCCAGAAGAACCAAAGATCGTCGTCAAGGTAAAAGTTCACTGTATCAGAGTTGTATAACCATTTTTAATACTGCGACTGCATAAACTGATACTTTGTACCATTATCATGTACAAATTAAAATCAGAAATGGTCCGTATGAAATTAATGAGAAGTCTCTTGTACATTCAAGTACCATGACCTTACCTTCACCTGCAGTTGTTCCATGACCGTACCTTCACCTGCAGTTGTTCCATGACCGTACCTTCACCTGCAGTTGTTCCATGACCGTACCTTCACCTGCAGTTGTTCCATGACCGTACCTTCACCTGCAGTTGTTCCATGACCTTACCTTCACCTGCAGTTGTTCCATGACTGTACCTTCACCTGCAGTTGTTCCATGACCTTACCTTCACCAGCAGTTGTACCATGACCTTACCTTCACCTGCAGTTGTACCATGACCTTACCTTCACTTGCAGTTGTACCATGACCTTACCTTCACTTGCAGTTGTTCCATGACCTTACCTTCACCTGCAGTTGTTCCATGACCTTACCTTCACCTGCAGTTGTTCCATGACCTTACCTTCACCTGCAGTTGTTCCATGACCTTACCTTCACCTGCAGTTGTTCCATGGCCTTACTTTCACTTGCAGTTGTTCCATGACCTTACTTTCACTTGCAGTTGTACCACAGCCTTACTTTCACAGTGTTACCACCATCATTGTACAATATTACCACTATCATTGTACATTATTACCACTATCATTACTCTACTTCTCTGTGCAGCAAGTTGAACCGACTCCAACCGCCGACCTGGACCGCAGCAACGACAAGGTTTATGAGTCGACGATTCACGTGGTGAAAGCCATAACGGCGCTGACACACGACGTGAAGGAAGGTCACACCCAGCACTACCTTGACCATGTCAAGAAGGTCGGATTAGAGTTAAGAGATCTTCTAGGAACAGTCGACACTCTCATCTCTACCATCCCTCCAGCATCACACAGAGAGGTTGGTTCTCACCACCCTAGACCACCTTCAAGGTTGGTTCTCACCACCCTAGACCACCTTCAAGGTTGGTTCTCACCACCCTAGACCACCTTCAAGGTTGGTTCTCACCACCCTAGACCACCTTCAAGGTTGGTTCTCACCACCCTAGACCACCTTCAAGGTTGGTTCTCACCACCCTAGACCACCTTCAAGGTTGGTTCTCACCACCCTAGACCACCTTCAAGGTTGGTTCTCACCACCCTAGACCACCTTCAAGGTTGGTTCTCACCACCCTAGACCACCTTCAAGGTTGGTTCTCACCACCCTAGACCACCTTCAAGGTTGGTTCTCACCACCCTAGACCACCTTCAAGGTTGGTTCTCACCACCCTAGACCACCTTCAAGGTTGGTTCTCACCACCCTAGACCACCTTCAAGGTTGGTTCTCACCACCCTAGACCACCTTCAAGGTTGGTTCTCACCACCCTAGACCACCTTCAAGGTTGGTTCTCACCACCCTAGACCACCTTCAAGGTTGGTTCTCACCACCCTAGACCACCTTCAAGGTTGGTTCTCACCACCCTAGACCACCTTCAAGGTTGGTTCTCACCACCCTAGACCACCTTCAAGGTTGGTTCTCACCACCCTAGACCACCTTCAAGGTTGGTTCTCACCACCCTAGACCACCTTCAAGGTTGGTTCTCACCACCCTAGACCACCTTCAAGGTTGGTTCTCACCACCCTAGACCACCTTCAAGGTTGGTTCTCACCACCCTAGACCACCTTCAAGGTTGGTTCTCACCACCCTAGACCACCTTCAAGGTTGGTTCTCACCACCCTAGACCACCTTCAAGGTTGGTTCTCACCACCCTAGACCACCTTCAAGGTTGGTTCTCACCACCCTAGACCACCTTCAAGGTTGGTTCTCACCACCCTAGACCACCTTCAAGGTTGGTTCTCACCACCCTAGACCACCTTCAAGGTTGGTTCTCACCACCCTAGACCACCTTCAAGGTTGGTTCTCACCACCCTAGACCACCTTCAAGGTTGGTTCTCACCACCCTAGACCACCTTCAAGGTTGGTTCTCACCACCCTAGACCACCTTCAAGGTTGGTTCTCACCACCCTAGACCACCTTCAAGGTTGGTTCTCACCACCCTAGACCACCTTCAAGGTTGGTTCTCACCACCCTAGACCACCTTCAAGGTTGGTTCTCACCACCCTAGACCACCTTCAAGGTTGGTTCTCACCACCCTAGACCACCTTCAAGGTTGGTTCTCACCACCCTAGACCACCTTCAAGGTTGGTTCTCACCACCCTAGACCACCTTCAAGGTTGGTTCTCACCACCCTAGACCACCTTCAAGGTTGGTTCTCACCACCCTAGACCACCTTCAAGGTTGGTTCTCACCACCCTAGACCACCTTCAAGGTTGGTTCTCACCACCCTAGACCACCTTCAAGGTTGGTTCTCACCACCCTAGACCACCTTCAAGGTTGGTTCTCACCACCCTAGACCACCTTCAAGGTTGGTTCTCACCACCCTAGACCACCTTCAAGGTTGGTTCTCACCACCCTAGACCACCTTCAAGGTTGGTTCTCACCACCCTAGACCACCTTCAAGGTTGGTTCTCACCACCCTAGACCACCTTCAAGGTTGGTTCTCACCACCCTAGACCACCTTCAAGGTTGGTTCTCACCACCCTAGACCACCTTCAAGGTTGGTTCTCACCACCCTAGACCACCTTCAAGGTTGGTTCTCACCACCCTAGACCACCTTCAAGGTTGGTTCTCACCACCCTAGACCACCTTCAAGGTTGGTTCTCACCACCCTAGACCACCTTCAAGGTTGGTTCTCACCACCCTAGACCACCTTCAAGGTTGGTTCTCACCACCCTAGACCACCTTCAAGGTTGGTTCTCACCACCCTAGACCACCTTCAAGGTTGGTTCTCACCACCCTAGACCACCTTCAAGGTTGGTTCTCACCACCCTAGACCACCTTCAAGGTTGGTTCTCACCACCCTAGACCACCTTCAAGGTTGGTTCTCACCACCCTAGACCACCTTCAAGGTTGGTTCTCACCACCCTAGACCACCTTCAAGGTTGGTTCTCACCACCCTAGACCACCTTCAAGGTTGGTTCTCACCACCCTAGACCACCTTCAAGGTTGGTTCTCACCACCCTAGACCACCTTCAAGGTTGGTTCTCACCACCCTAGACCACCTTCAAGGTTGGTTCTCACCACCCTAGACCACCTTCAAGGTTGGTTCTCACCACCCTAGACCACCTTCAAGGTTGGTTCTCACCACCCTAGACCACCTTCAAGGTTGGTTCTCACCACCCTAGACCACCTTCAAGGTTGGTTCTCACCACCCTAGACCACCTTCAAGGTTGGTTCTCACCACCCTAGACCACCTTCAAGGTTGGTTCACTAATGTTATGTGTGTTAGTGGTTTTGGGGACACTAACTAATGGTTATAATCATAACCATAATTTTTAAAAGGGGGGGTAAGCCAATGGAAGGTCTCAGATGACCAAAAGCTCCAGCTGGGGGTCATCGTGTGACTAGAACCTGTGTCAGGAAACACTTGTCCTGTTTCCTGACAAACCTGACCTAACCAAACCTGTCATGTTTCCTGATAGACCTTACCTAACCTTCAGATGTTGGTCGTGACCACAGTAGACGGTGTTAGAGATCAGATATTTGAAGTAATGTATGTTTGTAGTTCTGGGGACTGGAAAGGAAATATTAAGTCTTTCATTGTTCCAGCCTCTGATCTGAAAATTGTTCTCACTCTCCAAGAGTTCAACCCCCCCCCCCACCCTAACTAAAAAAAAAATCTTTCAAAATAATAGAGAATCTCTTTCCAAAGGTAATGAAACCAAAAGTACAAAATTTGTTGGAAAATTGATGAAATTATGCTTTTGCAGATTTAGCTGTGTCAGTGATATTTATGCATCAGTGATTTTGCCCACTTTGAGTCGTATTTTAGGCCACTTACACTGTTCCAGTCAACCAAATTCTTAGCTATTTAGCTTATATATCTTTCCAGTTTCAAAATAGAGTCCAGAATAAACAGTGCAGACATTCCTGGCACTAAAATAACACTTCCTCTGGTCATTACTTACCTTCTCGAGCTTTACACATGAATTCCATTTTGAACTTTTATTCACACAAAAAATAGAAGATTTACTGTTATTCAATATTGTAATAATTATATAAATAATATCAGCACATTCATAAATGCATATTAGACCCACCAGTTGACGTGTATTGGATGGGTAATGTGATTTGTTTACTCTCGAACATTGGCAAAAATCGAACATTTCCGCAACTTTGAGTTCATTCAAGCCACGTCAGTCCTGAAACCAGTCGAAATCATCTCTATTTCTGTAATATATCTTCCATTCTATCAGATGAGACCAAGAAACCAAGACTACAATCATAAAAACCATACAAAAATACACCCTCAAGTCGCTGTTGCAAACCAAAAACACGGTTGCGTTTTTTTCTCATTATGCACTGTGTGCTGCAGGATTTTTTTTATATAGTGCACACTTCCCACATAGACCTATCCTCTCATATCTAGGCCCAAATTTACCACTCACTGCTTATCTTAACTGAGCTCATGGCATAGTAGCACAGCATGGACAGTGACCTCAAACCTGTAGTAGTACAGCATGGACAGTAACCTCAAACCTGTAGTAGTACAGCATGGACAGTAACCTCAAACCTGTAGTAGTACAGCATGGACAGTGACCTCAAACCTGTAGTAGTACAGCATGGACAGTGACCTCAAACCTGTAGTAGTACAGCATGGACAGTGACCTCAAACCTGTAGTAGTACAGCATGGACAGTAACCTCAAACCTGTAGTAGTACAGCATGGACAGTAACCTCAAACCTGTAGTAGTACAGCATGGACAGTAACCTCAAACCTGTAGTAGTACAGCATGGACAGTAACCTCAAACCTGTAGTAGTACAGCATGGACAGTGACCTCAAACCTGTAGTAGTACAGCATGGACAGTGACCTCAAACCTGTAGTAGTACAGCATGGACAGTGACCTCAAACCTGTAGTAGTACAGCATGGACAGTGACCTCAAACCTGTAGTAGTACAGCATGGACAGTGACCTCAAACCTGTAGTAGTACAGCATGGACAGTAACCTCAAACCTGTAGTAGTACAGCATGGACAGTAACCTCAAACCTGTAGTAGTACAGCATGGACAGTAACCTCAAACCTGTAGTAGTACAGCATGGACAGTAACCTCAAACCTGTAGTAGTACAGCATGGACAGTGACCTCAAACCTGTAGTAGTACAGCATGGACAGTGACCTCAAACCTGTAGTAGTACAGCATGGACAGTGACCTCAAACCTGTAGTAGTACAGCATGGACAGTAACCTCAAACCTGTACATAGTACTACAGCACAGACAGTGACCTCATACTCTCCTTCAGAGTGCAGGCACTTGTAACAACATTCCCACCCTCGTTCAGAGTGCAGGCACTTGTAACAACATTCCCACCCTCGTTCAGAGTGCAGGCACTTGTAACAACATTCCCACCCTCGTTCAGAGTGCAGGCACTTGTAACAACATTCCCACCCTCGTTCAGAGTGCAGGCACTTGTAACAACATTCCCACCCTCGTTCAGAGTGCAGGCACTTGTAACAACATTCCCACCCTCGTTCAGAGTGCAGGCACTTGTAACAACATTCCCACCCTCGTTCAGAGTGCAGGCACTTGTAACAACATTCCCACCCTCGTTCAGAGTGCAAGCACTGCCCTTTTAACCTCCAGGACTCAGATTTGGCTAACCAGTTACCCAGAATCTTTTCATAAGAGTTATTTTGTTCATACTTCAACAGTATGTTCATTAATATGTCATCCTATATAACAAAACTACCTACAGTGTAATAAGCATATATGATGTGAATGTGGCATCACCTTACCTTGGTGGCACATGACAGGTGAGGTACAACAAAGCAAAAAAATATGAAGTGTTTGTAGCCAGGTATATCAATGTGTACAGCCTCTCCTCACTTAGCGACGTACTTGTTTACAGACGACTCGGACTTATGACGGGCTCTCTGACCAGTATTCATACCTAAATAATGTATATTAGAGCTGATTGCCTCTATTCTGTTATACAGTACACTACTGCATAAACATTAAAAAATATACCAGAAATGTTGTAATTGGTACAAAGGTGACGTTAAAACGATATCAAAGATGGTTAACACAAACCCACTACCATTATAGTATGATCCTCACTTAGCCACGAATTCGTTTAACAACGTGGTCTTAGGAACGCAACTTCATCGTTAAGCGAGGAGAGGCTGTTCTATTTTATTGTATGTGTGTGCACTCTGAACGATGGATGGGGGGGTTGCAGTGGAGGGTCAGTTGAGCTGTGACGTCAGCACATTTGTGGAGAGGGTCAGGTGAGCTGTGACATCAACACACTTCTGGCAAACACGGTGATTGAAGAAATGATGGTGAAAATATTTCCTCTTTTTCTGGTTAGCTCACCTCTTTGGAAGACAGTCATTATTAAAAATTTTTCTCATCATTGTACACAAAAGATGCTTCAAAATTGTGGCTGGTAATATGTTTCTTGGGTTGACAGGTGGAGTTGGCACACAAGGTTCTCTCCAAGGACATGACCGACCTGGTTCAAGCATACAAACTGGCGCAGAAGTACAGCAACACCACCCTGGATGAGGAGTACCGCAAGTAAGATGACCAGGTTCACTCCCAGCCCTCCAGGAGGGTCCCAGTTATGACATCAGGCCCTCCAGGAGGGCTCCAGTCATGACCTCAGGCCTTCCAGGAGGGCTGCAGTCATGACCTCAGGCCTTCCAGGAGGGCTCCAGTCATGACCTCAGGCCCTCCAGGAGGGCTCCAGGCATAACCTCAGGCCCTCCAGGAGGGCTCCAGGCATAACCTCAGGCCCTCCAGGAGGGCTCCAGGCATAACCTCAGGCCCTCCAGGAGGGCTCCAGGCATAACCTCAGGCCCTCCAGGGCTCCAGGCATAACCTCAGGCCCTCCAGGAGGGCTCCAGTCATGACCTCAGGCCCTCCAGGAGGGCTCCAGGCATAACCTCAAGTATTCTTCATTCACAGAAAAGTGTAACTTTTCTCCCTTTTATGGACTGAATTTGCCTCTTATTTGCTATGTGCTGTATAACCCCTACAGGTTTAGTTCTTCGTCAGGATTATTATCTACAGATATCTACCACTTGTTCCACGGAGCACAGTGACCTTTCTTACACGTTGACACAAATGTATTCATGTATTTCCTTTCTTAATTATATCTCCTCTTTACCTCATTATATCTCCTCTCCCTCATTACATCTCTTCTTTACCTCCTCATTATATACATCTCTTTATATCCTCCTACCTCATATCCATCTCTCCTCTTCATTATTCCCTCCTCCCTCATTATATCCCTCTGTCCTTCCTCTCTTCCTTATATCTTGGTCTCCCTCGCACTCGTACCATAGTTCAGCAACAGTTACAGCCTCTCAGGCTGCTTCATCTCCAGCAGTTGATGAGATACTTCTTACCAACAAAACTGAAAACATTCTATATAACAATCATTGAATGTTAGCCTATTTTCTCCCAAAATTTGCACTTGACACAGCTCTCCTCTTTTTTTTATATAGTCCAGACTCAGTATATTCCTTGGGATAACCAGACTGTTAGTGGTGTTTCAGAGTCAGAGACTTGAGCCTCCACAACCTGATGATGTGCTGGTATTTATATAGTGTTTTGTCACTATATATATATAAATGTAATAGGTAGAAGGTTGGTAGACAGCAACCACCCAGGGAGGTACTACCGTCCTGTGGTAGAAGGTTGGTAGACAGCAACCACCCAGGGAGGTACTACCGTCCTGCCAAGTGAGTGTAAAACGAAAGCCTGTAATTGTTTTACATGATGGTAGGATTGCTGGTGTCTTTTTTCTGTCTCATAAACATGCAAGGTTTCAGGTACGTCTTGCTACTTCTACTTACACTTAGGTCACACTACACATACATGTACAAGCATATATATATACACACACCCCTCTGGGTTTTCTTCTATTTTCTTTCTAGTTCTTATTCTTGTTTATTTCCTCTTATCTCCATGGAGAAGTGGAACAGAATTCTTCCTCCGTAAGCCATGCGTGTTGTAAGAGGCGACTAAAATGCTGGGAGCAAGGGGCTAGTAACCCCTTCTCCTGTATATATTACTAAATGTAAAAGGAGAAACTTTCGTTTTTCCTTTTGGGCCGCCCCGCCTCGGTGGGATACAGCTGGTGTGTTGAAAGAAAGAAATATATAAATGTAAGGACAATCCTCTCTTCCTTGATCAAAGCTAATTGCCTCCCATTTCCCAAGTGCTGTATGACTCCTGAGGGTTTAGCACTTTCCCAGTATTATTAATATTGGCTAATGCATCTGTCTGGAGTTTTACAACTCTAACCACAGGTTCAAGCCCTACCTGTGGTATGGTTTGATTGGTACCATTATTGATAAAACAAGCAGTAGCCTGTATGGGTCATACAGCAATATAATAATTCTCCCTACTTCCTCATATCTAGGTATAATTCACGTTATTTCAGGCAGTTGCTTGCAGCGGCACACGTGTTGGCGATGGACTCCAAGAACCTCCTTGATGTGATAGATGGGGTCAGAGTGAGGCACAACATGGCAGCATTTTTGCCAAATAAACATTCCGCTGTGTGATTCATTAGAAGTAGTCGCCGCTCGGGTACTTCCCGACCGTGTCTTAAACACAGTGCGAGGAAAACTGGTCGTTGGCACAGAGGAGCTCCTCAGGCACATGACAGACACTGTGTACCAAAGACTTGTCGCTACCGGCCAGGCTCCCATCAACCATTCATTGGATACAGCGTCACTGAGGACTGGTCGTTGGCGCCCCCACTTTCCGTGGATGTGCGTTGGAGAAAGTGCACCCAGGATTGGTCGCTGGCACCTCGACACACTCCAGACGTGCACTGGATAAAGTGCACCCAAGACTGGTCATTGGCACCCCAACACTTTCGTGATGTGCACTGGATAAAGCGCACGAAGGACTGACTGTAAACCAATGCTCATTACAATTTGATTTTTACATTTGCAAATAATGTACTTGAAGTGACCTTTGTGCATTCTGATGCAAGTGACATCAGTTGCACTAATTATTGGTTCTTAGTATATAATTGTGAAGCAGTTATGTACTATACAAGATACTTTAGTGTCTAAAATATTTCCACTTTTGGTCAGTGACGGAGTGGTGGCGAATACAGTGAGTTTGGGGCACTACTGCCATTGTAGTGGAGTGTAGGTGGCAGCATAGCTGGTCTGACAACACTGCTATAGTGAAGGATGGGCAACACTATAGTGAAGGATGGGCAACACTATAGTGAAGGATGGGCAACACTATAGTGAAGGATGGGCAACACTATAGTGAAGGATGGGCAACACTATAGTGAAGGATGGGCAACACTATAGTGAAGGATGGGCAACACTATAGTGAAGGATGGGCAACACTATAGTGAAGGATGGGCAACACTATAGTGAAGGATGGGCAACACTATAGTGAAGGATGGGCAACACTATAGTGAAGGATGGGCAACACTATAGTGAAGGATGGGCAACACTATAGTGAAGGATGGGCAACACTATAGTGAAGGATGGGCAACACTATAGTGAAGGATGGGCAACACTATAGTGAAGGATGGGCAACACTATAGTGAAGGATGGGCAACACTATAGTGAAGGATGGGCAACACTATAGTGAAGGATGGGCAACACTATAGTGAAGGATGGGCAACACTATAGTGAAGGATGGGCAACACTATAGTGAAGGATGGGCAACACTATAGTGAAGGATGGGCAACACTATAGTGAAGGATGGGCAACACTATAGTGAAGGATGGGCAACACTATAGTGAAGGATGGGCAACACTATAGTGAAGGATGGGCAACACTATAGTGAAGGATGGGCAACACTATAGTGAAGGATGGGCAACACTATAGTGAAGGATGGGCAACACTATAGTGAAGGATGGGCAACACTATAGTGAAGGATGGGCAACACTATAGTGAAGGATGGGCAACACTATAGTGAAGGATGGGCAACACTATAGTGAAGGATGGGCAACACTATAGTGAAGGATGGGCAACACTATAGTGAAGGATGGGCAACACTATAGTGAAGGATGGGCAACACTATAGTGAAGGATGGGCAACACTATAGTGAAGGATGGGCAACACTATAGTGAAGGATGGGCAACACTATAGTGAAGGATGGGCAACACTATAGTGAAGGATGGGCAACACTATAGTGAAGGATGGGCAACACTATAGTGAAGGATGGGCAACACTATAGTGAAGGATGGGCAACACTATAGTGAAGGATGGGCAACACTATAGTGAAGGATGGGCAACACTATAGTGAAGGATGGGCAACACTATAGTGAAGGATGGGCAACACTATAGTGAAGGATGGGCAACACTATAGTGAAGGATGGGCAACACTATAGTGAAGGATGGGCAACACTATAGTGAAGGATGGGCAACACTATAGTGAAGGATGGGCAACACTATAGTGAAGGATGGGCAACACTATAGTGAAGGATGGGCAACACTATAGTGAAGGATGGGCAACACTATAGTGAAGGATGGGCAACACTATAGTGAAGGATGGGCAACACTATAGTGAAGGATGGGCAACACTATAGTGAAGGATGGGCAACACTATAGTGAAGGATGGGCAACACTATAGTGAAGGATGGGCAACACTATAGTGAAGGATGGGCAACACTATAGTGAAGGATGGGCAACACTATAGTGAAGGATGGGCAACACTATAGTGAAGGATGGGCAACACTATAGTGAAGGATGGGCAACACTATAGTGAAGGATGGGCAACACTATAGTGAAGGATGGGCAACACTATAGTGAAGGATGGGCAACACTATAGTGAAGGATGGGCAACACTATAGTGAAGGATGGGCAACACTATAGTGAAGGATGGGCAACACTATAGTGAAGGATGGGCAACACTATAGTGAAGGATGGGCAACACTATAGTGAAGGATGGGCAACACTATAGTGAAGGATGGGCAACACTATAGTGAAGGATGGGCAACACTATAGTGAAGGATGGGCAACACTATAGTGAAGGATGGGCAACACTATAGTGAAGGATGGGCAACACTATAGTGAAGGATGGGCAACACTATAGTGAAGGATGGGCAACACTATAGTGAAGGATGGGCAACACTATAGTGAAGGATGGGCAACACTATAGTGAAGGATGGGCAACACTATAGTGAAGGATGGGCAACACTATAGTGAAGGATGGGCAACACTATAGTGAAGGATGGGCAACACTATAGTGAAGGATGGGCAACACTATAGTGAAGGATGGGCAACACTATAGTGAAGGATGGGCAACACTATAGTGAAGGATGGGCAACACTATAGTGAAGGATGGGCAACACTATAGTGAAGGATGGGCAACACTATAGTGAAGGATGGGCAACACTATAGTGAAGGATGGGCAACACTATAGTGAAGGATGGGCAACACTATAGTGAAGGATGGGCAACACTATAGTGAAGGATGGGCAACACTATAGTGAAGGATGGGCAACACTATAGTGAAGGATGGGCAACACTATAGTGAAGGATGGGCAACACTATAGTGAAGGATGGGCAACACTATAGTGAAGGATGGGCAACACTATAGTGAAGGATGGGCAACACTATAGTGAAGGATGGGCAACACTATAGTGAAGGATGGGCAACACTATAGTGAAGGATGGGCAACACTATAGTGAAGGATGGGCAACACTATAGTGAAGGATGGGCAACACTATAGTGAAGGATGGGCAACACTATAGTGAAGGATGGGCAACACTATGGGTGATGTATATCTTAACTGTTGCTCTATGGATGAGTGAGTAAATTTAGTCAGTGCAACTCGACCTCAGTTATTTCTTAACATTGCCGAGCGGTGACTACGAGTTCAGGTTGTTTTCCACTAGGGCTATTAACCATAGGAACATTATATGTTCCTTCATGCACAAGACATTCAGAAAAATGTTTACATGTCTTGTGGATGTTTTGTGTATAACACCAACTTTAAACTCTCACAATATAACAAGACTGATAGTTATCTTGACTTCTCTGTCTGAGCCAAGTGCATAAATGATATATTTTTTTTTGTATACAATGTTGTAGGACCTTGACTTAATTACAAAAGTCAATGTGTGTATTTTAAAATGAATACATGGCGTGTACATAAAGGACGTCACTGACTTATAAACGTTACAGTATAATGTTCACAAGAAACTTCTAAGCCCAAATGATATCCTAAATTACATGCAAACTTTACAACTACTGAGCCACAGTACCAGTGTGTGATTATTATTATAATGAAAACTAAGTGCTAAACCCGCCAGGGTCATACAGCGCTGCCAACGTATGTGAAATATAACCATCATTTGTACTATTTGTGGATAACTGGTAAGTAAGTTAAAATACCAGGAATACTGTTTGTACATTCAAACAAATGGAGTTATTCCCGGTAAATTGAAACACCAAGAATATTTGAAAATTCGAACACTAGGAATACAACTCGATTATATGTTGAGAGGCAGGGAATGTAACATGTAAGTTTGGGATCGGCTCTTTATCATTTATGAACTTGGCCTCATAAACTCCATGTGAAAGCTTGCTGCTCCATAGTCATAAGTGGCCAACACTTGCCAGTCTTTCTTTGATCACCAATTAGGCATTGATGATGTGCCCTTGTTCACTGCGAGGGCCGCAAGTGCTCAACACTGGCAACATTTCCAAACATTTTAAAAGGAGTGACATGGTTTAAACTCTGAGTCTGCAGGTTTTAGAAATGACAACCTGGTACTCATGTGTCACAGACAAGAATTCTTTGACCAGATCTGTCACAGCATTAATGACATACAATACTGACAAATATACAAGACGTGCAACAGTTTGGTATCTTTACTGACAAGATGTTTCACCTGCTGAGCTGCTGCCTTAGTTGAAATACAAATGTGTCAGCAGAAATAGTGATGTAGATGTGAGGTAGTCAGTCCTTCAGCCTTGCTATGTTCACCTATAGATCTGCAATGCTGAAGGACTCTTTACCTGATATCAATATCTCCAGTACTTGTGTGTGTTACAAGTGAAGCAGCTCAGACTATGTCATCAGTGAAGCATCAGCCTCACCACATCTACCAGTACTTGTGTGTGTTACAAGTGAAGCAGCTCAGACTATGTCATCAGTGAAGCATCAGCCTCACCACATCTACCGTGTCACTCCCTTTGAATTGTGACATTTATTACAAAGTTTCAGCAGTTTTTTTAATTTTTTTTTTTGATTGCCAAAAGGAAAATGCACCTCAGATGTATGTTGATGTCGGTGAGTTGTACTGCAACTTATCTTCTTAATATATATATATGAATATGTACTATATGATCTTTGTGGTGTAAATATTGATTTAGTTGATAATTATTTAATTTAACTGACAGCCTCAATAAATAATATTGATCCAAAAGCTATTTTGGTTTCCTTTAACCTTGAACTAGAAGGTTCGGGTTTAGTGCTTCACCATGGACAAATATGTGATGTACTGAGGAAGCACTGAACCCACAGGGGGTCATATGGGAAATGGAAAACAATCAGGGCCAATATTTTGGATCAAGGAACCTCCCTCGAAGGCTGTATAAAGAAATTGTTTAACGGATGAGACACGTAGCACTGGTAACATAATGACACTTGTAACAGATAAACATATGCAACACCTGGTATCTTTACTCTGAGGACAGTTTCATAAACAATGACTTTTTCACTTGAATGGAGTTCAATATAGATGGTGAAAAATGAGGTAATCTGTCCCTCAGCATTGATCAATCTAAAGTGAGGATGTCTATAAGCTGAAGCCAGATTCCCCTCATCGGAGGTTCCTTGATGCTGGTGATGGGCTCTTGATCTAGGGAATTAGATCTGTGCTCCAGTTCCCTGAAACGTGAATACCTTCCATATCCCCTACAGGTGCTGTATAATCCTATGGGTTTAGCGCTTCCCCATGATTATAATAATAATGAAGCCAGATTACATTCATGGAGGAGCTGCTACAACTGTATTTTAAAATGGTATAAAATACCGACAGGTTGTTAGGTAAGACACACATGCAACAGTTAGGTATCTTTATTTCGAAACGTTTCGCCTACACGGTAGGCTTCTTCAGTCGAGTACAGAAAAGTTGATAGAAGCAGAAGATACTGTCGGTATTTTATACCATTTTAATGTTCACTCTGTCAGACACTGCAACACAAGGGTATCTTGGTACAGACCTGAAATCAACTTTGTCAACTTCTACTAGTGAGAATGGCTGGATTTGAGAGGGATCTGACCTTCCAACGACAACATTCTTACCTCTACTAGTGGCCTACATCTCACCTCCTGGCGCTATATAAGGCTCCATCCTGTCACTTCAACTCCATATTGTTTCAGACTTTGGAACAATACTCTTCTCCAGACTGAGGTACTGACCACCTCAAAACTTCAAGGGTGATGGACTGATTACATCGTCTTCAAGTCTCTTCTGCTTCTATCAACTTTTCTGTACTCGACTGAAGAAGCCTACTGTGTAGGCGAAACGTTTTGAAATAAAGATACCTAACTGTTGCATATGTGTCTTTCCTAACAACTGTATTTTACTTCAGATATATCAAGGCTGAGGAACTACTTACATTCTCCAGGTGTTGCACAATGGATATATGGTCATACAACAGGCAGTATAACAACATATGCCATGCAAAACAGGCTGTACACTACAGATAAGTCATGCAAAACAGGTATGTTGTACATAACGGTCATACAAAATATGTATTGGTCATAAAATTAAAAAATAATTAGATAACTGGTCATATAATTTAGGTGATGCAACAAGAGCAGTTCTCATGCAAAATCCAGAAGATTATCCTGTACAAATCAACAAAAATATTTTCAAAGACAAAAAAACAGAGCTTCATCCACAGGTCCAGTCAACCAGCCAACTCCATCTGGTTAGCCGGACTTGAGTCCTGGAGGTTGGAAGTACTGTGCCTACACTTTAAAGGAAAGGTTTGGGATATTTGCTGTTTAGAGTGACATCTGAACTGTCGTATCTGGGCGCCTCTGCAAAGACAGTGATTATATGTGAATGATGGTGAAAGTGTTTCTTTTTTGGGTCACCTGCCTGGGTGGGGGACAGCCAGCATGTTGAAAGAAAAAGATATGTCAGTATTTTAAGGTAAGTATTGTATGTGCTGTGTATTTATCCCATTCATACAGCTCTAATCCTTCCTTTACGCAAATGTATGAAAAATGGCATTTAAAATCACTCAATTTGCACCCCTCTGGTTGCTCAGCAAACATCGATGCAATAGTCCAGTTTGATCCAGATGCTCTGCAGCATATCTGGTGTTATCATGCGAACTGCTTCAGTGATCGAAATTTTCAACTCCTCCAGGGTTGCAAGTAGTGATGGTACATAAACTGTGCTGTTCATGTACCCCCAAAGAAAGCAGTCACAAACAGTTAGGTCCTGTGACCTCTGCAAGTGGCCTGCGAGGTCACTGGACCTGTTTGTGACTTCTTTCTTTGGGGGGGTATGTGAAGAGCACAGTTTACGTACCATTACTACTTGCAACCCTGGAGGAGTTGAAAATTTCAATCACTGAAGCAATTTGCATGATAACACCAGATATGCTGCAGAGCATCTGGATCAAACTGGACTATTGCATCAATGTTTGCTGAGCAACCAGAGGGGCGCACATTGAGTGTCTTAAATGCTACCCTATACCACATGAAACTGAATGAAATCCTGTATCTGAAGCTACTAACCATGAAAGATTATTACAAAGTTACATGTTATACCTGTTTGAAATCAGGGAGTGTTTCTGTGGACACCGTGTATATATCATGGTTACCCTGATAGAACTGAACCCCACCCAACGTGACAACAATGGACAGCGAGTGCCTTGCATTATAAGAGGTGGAAACACAGGGACACCTGCTATTAATGTTCACCTAGCAGTAAGTAGGTACCTGGGTGTTAGTCACCTTACACCTGCTGTCAGTGTTCTCCTAGCAGTACGTAGGCACCTGGGTATTAGTGGACTAGTGTGGGTGGCATCCTGGGGGACAAAATTAACCCAAGTTGTAGGAAATGCTCTACATTACTCTTATTAATAATAATAATCTTTATTTACTACAAGTACATGTACATGGTATACAGTCCTAGCTGACAACAATGACATACTACTACATAGAAAGCCACTTGTTATGCTGAGCATCTCGGGCAAATTAGGTCAGTGTCCCAGGATGCGACCCACACCAGTCGACTAACACCCAGGTACCCATTTTACTGATGGGGAACATAGACAACAGGTGGAAAGAAACACGCCCAATGTTTCTACTCTGGCTGGGAATCGAACCCAGGCCCTCGCCGTGTGAAGCGAGAGCGTTAACCACCAGGCCACCATTCATCATTCATCCTAATATACTGTACTCCATCTTACAGAAACACTGTTTAGATGGACTAGAAATGGGGAATAGGGGGGGGGTTACAAATCAGTTTGAGTAATGAGAGAATTAAAGATACAATTCCATTGATAAAGAACTCCTTAACCATGGCCAAGAAACTCCCTTAAAGGTGTTAAGGTTAAAATGTTGCAAGAATACTGAGTTTTCTTAAGCATGTGATAACATGGACGGTATTTAACAAGTGTAGCAGTGAATACTACACACTGTGCTAAGTAGAGGCATTATACACTGCATCTAGGTACAGTAGAACCCCTATATCAGTGGGTTTGGTTTCTGTGGTTTCAGTTATCCATGGTTTACCAGAGCCCAAAAATAAACCTTAATTCTGCTTAACAATGACCCCAAAGTGCAAAAGCAGTGATGGTGTCAGATCTTCAAAGCCTAAGATAAGCTGTGAAATGCTTTCCATCAGTGAAAAAGTGATAATTCTTTACTTATTATGTGTAAATTATTAAACTTTATCACAGGTATGCATATAAACATAAAATGACTTATACATATGGTTCGCTACTATCCGTGGTTTCAGGCATCCATGGAAGGTCTTGGAAGGCATCCGCTATAGATACCAGGGCACGACTGTACCATGTTAGTCTTTCATATGCATCATAATATTAATTTACAGCATTTTAGGTTAATTAAACCACCTGGTACTATTCAAAGGTAATCTGGATTTTTTCCCACTTAAAAACTAATTGTAAGGTACTTCTACAGTTACAGGAAAGAGCTTAACCAGCAAGGGTTGTGAAGTACCTGGGAAATGGATGTCAATCCTAGGATTCCCACCCATTACCCAGTTGCCCTCTGACTCATAAGGGTTTAGCACATCCCGTGAATAAAACAATACTGAGTATGATCAGGTTTGATCTGAGGAAGGGGAAGACAGCTCCACTTCCTTGGATCAAAGAGCCCTTCACAAGCATCAAGGCTGTTTCAAGGTTATTCTTTGTATAATCTCCTTGAAGAGACTCAGAACTAAATTATACAAATACCAGTGTACAGTAGAAGTACTGTACAAGTGCTGTACGGGACAGTATACAAGTGCTGTACAGGACAGTATACAAGTGCTGTACAGGACAGTATACAAGTGCTGTACAGGACAGTATACAAGTGCTGTACAGGACAGTATACAAGTGCTGTACAGGACAGTATACAAATACTGTACAGGACAGTATACAAATACTGTACAGGACAGTATACAAATACTGTACAGGACAGTATACAAGTGCTGTACAGGACAGTATACAAGTACTGTACAGGACAGTATACAAGTGCTGTTACAACCTGGCCAGTACAACTGGCCAGGTTTTAATACAAGTGCTGTACAGGACAGTATACAAGTGCTGTACAGGACAGCATTCAAGTGCTGTACAGGACAGCATAGAAGTACTGTACAGGACAGTATACAAGTGCTGTACAGGACAGTATACAAGTGCTGTACAGGACAGTATACAAGTGCTGTACAGGACAGCATAGAAGTACTGTACAGGACAGCATTCAAGTGCTGTACAGGACAGTATACAAGTACTGTACAGGACAGTATACAAGTGCTGTACAGGACAGTATACAAATACTGTACAGGACAGTATACAAGTGCTGTACAGGACAGTATACAAGTGTTGTACAGGACAGCATAGAAGTACTGTACAGGACAGCATACAAGTGCTGTACAGGACAGCATACAAGTACTGTACAGGACAGTATACAAGTACTGTACAGGACAGCATACAAGTACTGTACAGGACAGTATACAAGTACTGTACAAGACAGTATACAAGTACTGTACAGGACAGCATACAAGTGCTGTACAGGACAGCATACAAGTGCTGTACAGGACAGTATACAAGTACTGTACAGGACAGTATACAAGTACTGTACAAGACAGTATACAAGTGCTGTACAGGACAGTATACAAGTACAGTGGACCCCTGATTAACGATATTTTTTCATTCCAGAAGTATGTTCAGGTGCCAGTACTGACCGAATTTGGTCCCATAAGGAATATTGTGAAGTAGATTAGTCTATTTCAGACCCCCAAACATACACGTACAAACGCACTTACATAAATACACTTACATAATTGGTCGCATTGGGAGGTGATCGTTAAGCGGGGGTCCACTGTACTGTACAGGACAGTATACAAGTACTGTACAGGACAGTATACAAGTTCTGTACAGGACAGTATACAAGTTCTGTACAGGACAGTATACAAGTGCTGTACAGGACAGTATACAAGTGCTGTACAGGACAGTATACAAGTACTGTACAGGACAGTATACAAGTACTGTACAGGACAGTATACAAGTACTGTACAGGACAGTGTACAAGTGCTGTACAGGACAGTATACAAGTACTGTACAGGACAGTATACAAGTACTGTACAGGACAGTGTACAAGTGCTGTACAGGACAGTATACAAGTGCTGTACAGGACAGTATACAAGTATTGTACCAGACAGTATACAAGTGCTGTACAGGACAGTATACAAGTGCTGTACAGGACAGTATACAAGTGCTGTACAGGACAGTATACAAGTATTGTACCAGACAGTATACAAGTGCTGTACAGGACAGTATACAAGTACTGTACAGGACAGTATACAACACTGTACAGGACAGTATACAAGTGCTGTACAGGACAGTATACAAGTACTGTACAGAACAGTATACAAGTACTGTACAGGACAGCATACAAGTGCTGTACAGGACAGTATACAAGTGCTGTACAGGACAGTATACAAGTACTGTACAGGACAGTATACAACACTGTACAGGACAGTATACAAGTACTGTACAGGACAGTATACAAGTACTGTACAGGACAGTATACAAGTACTGTACAGGACAGTATACAACACTGTACAGGACAGTATACAGTACTGTATAGGACAGTATACAGTACTGTACAGGACAGTATACAATTCTGTACAGAACAGAATATAAGGACAGTATTCAGTACTGTACAGAACAGTATACAAGTGCTGTACAGGACAGTATACAAATACTGTACAGGACAGTATACAAATACTGTACAGGACAGTATACAAGTGCTGTACAGGACAGTATACAAGTACTGTACAGGACAGTATACAAGCACTGTACAGGACAGTATACAAGTGCTGTACAGGACAGTATACAAGTGCTGTACAGGACAGCATTCAAGTGCTGTACAGGACAGTATACAAGTGCTGTACAGGACAGCATAGAAGTACTGTACAGGACAGTATACAAGTGCTGTACAGGACAGTATACAAGTGCTGTACAGGACAGTATACAAGTGCTGTACAGGACAGTATACAAGTACAGTGGACCCCTGATTAACGTCATTCCAGAAGTATGTTCAGGTGCCAGTACTGACCGAATTTGGTCCCATAAGGAATATTGTGAAGTAGATTAGTCTATTTCAGACCCCCAAACATACACGTACAAACGCACTTACATAAATACACTTACATAATTGGTCGCATTGGGAGGTGATCAAGTCCACTGTACTGTACAGGACAGTATACAAGTACTGTACAGGACAGTGTACAAGTGCTGTACAGGACAGTATACAAGTTCTGTACAGGACAGCATACAAGTGCTGTACAGGACAGTATACAAGTGCTGTACAGGACAGTATACAAGTACTGTACAGGACAGTATACAAGTACTGTACAGGACAGTATACAAGTACTGTACAGGACAGTATACAAGTGCTGTACAGGACAGTATACAAGTACTGTACAGGACAGTATACAAGTGCTGTACAGGACAGTATACAAGTGCTGTACAGACAGTATACAAGTGCTGTACAGGACAGTATACAAGTATTGTACCAGACAGTATACAAGTGCTGTACAGGACAGTATACAAGTGCTGTACAGGACAGTATACAGTATTGTACCTGACAGTATACAAGTGCTGTACAGGACAGTATACAAGTACTGTACAGGACAGTATACAACACTGTACAGGACAGTATACAAGTGCTGTACAGGACAGTATACAAGTACTGTACAGAACAGTATACAAGTACTGTACAGGACAGCATACAAGTGCTGTACAGGACAGTATACAAGTGCTGTACAGGACAGTATACAAGTACTGTACAGGACAGTATACAACACTGTACAGGACAGTATACAAGTACTGTACAGGACAGTATACAAGTACTGTACAGGACAGTATACAAGTACTGTACAGGACAGTATACAACACTGTACAGGACAGTATACAGTACTGTATAGGACAGTATACAGTACTACAGTACTGTACAGGACAGTATACAATTCTGTACAGAACAGAATATAAGGACAGTATTCAGTACTGTACAGAACAGTATACATGTATTGTACAGGACAGTATACAAGTACCATACAGGAGAGAGATATTAACATTGGTTATCCAGTACAGTTCTACACTCCATACCTTCTCCAAATACATTCATTGCAAACCATACCACAGGCGGGGATAGAACCCGCGTACAGAGTCTCAAAACTCCAGACCGTCGCGTTGGTCGCGATGGTCTGGAGTTTTGAGACTCTGATCGCGGGTTCTATCCCCGCCTGTGGTATGGTTGCAATCATGTCATTACAATTTCGTGAGTCACATTCATTGCAGTTTGCAAAATACATCAAAATATTTTTTTGTGTGCAAAATTATTCTTATAAACACAAAATACCGCAAAACTGTTTGAGGAAAAAATAAATCTCTTAATAATACTTAAAAACTAAAAAAAAAAAAAAAAGCTAAAATATTGCAAAATATCGACTTTTTATTGATTATAAAATATTAAGTTGGAAGACTGAGGGAACCTCTAGAGGAAGAGAAGTATAGAGTGATTTAAAGAGGTGAACTCATGATTATTATTATAATGAAAGCACTAAACCAAGTGAACTCAGCTGATAATGAAAGTTAGTTACAGTAAAAGAATGCCACAGTACAGGTTGTCCTCGACTTACGATGGGTTACACTCCGATGAACTGTTATGGGGTTACAGGACGCAAGATGTATTTATGTTACTAATTAACAGTAAAAGATTCATTATCTGAAGTACCTAATTATATTAAACTGGGGAGGGGGCACAAATGCCTTATTTCTGTCATAAGAATTCATCACTTTTATGTTGAGGCCAGATGAGTCAAATGTTGTATTGCAATACCCCTCAACAAAGGTTCCTTGATGCTGGTGAGGGGCGCTTGATCTAGGGAATTGGATCTGTGCTCCGGTTCCCTGAATTGAGCCTGAATACCTTCCATCCCCCCTCATGTGCTGTATAATCCTATGGGTTTAGTGCTCCCCCATGATTATAGTAATATATTGCAATTTAAAATAGATTCTGTTGTAAACACACACAAAATAAGTAGATTATCAAGACAGTATTTTTAAAGTAAGATATAGTAATGGGAGAATAACAAAATTATGGTAGAAGTTGGGAAAGTGTGCATGGTGATGCTCTGTTGTTATGGGTATAAAAGCAGGAGAGTTCTGGCTCACTGGTCATTGTTGTTGTGGTGCTCAAGCTGGAACGACCTCACTCTACTACCGGGCAAGATGTAAGTGCCCATGAGGTAAGAGTTGTACCTACCTAATGTTTGATGTTAATGTTGCAGTTTTATAACTGTAGTGTAATTGCACCTCTGGCAAGACAGTGATGGAGTGAATTATGATGAAAGTTTTTCTTTTTCGAGCCGCCTTGCCTTGGTGGGAGACGACTGATGTGTTAATGAAAAAAATAATAATGTTTGATGTTGTAACTATTATACCCAGGGGCTAGTGTCTCAAAATGCTGATTTTGAGACACTGTCAGGGAGGAAGGTGTAATAATTGTTTCAGATAAGATGCTATAGTATGCTGGTCGGGCACAGCCTAGGGTCTGCATCCCTTGCTAGGAATAGGAAAATGCTTAACTTGTATATTGGCACTGTATGACCCTTGTAGGTTTAGTGCTTCTTTTTTATTATAATAATAGTAATCTTGTTTATGCTGTACATACCTGTCTAGATTATAATAATGGGGGAGCGCTAAACCCATAGGATTATACAGTGCATGTGGGGGGGGGATGGAAGGTATTCAGACTTAATTCGGGGAACCAGAGCACATATCCAATTCCCTAGATCAAGAGCCCCCTCACCAGCATCAAGGAACCTGTCTAGAATATATGCCTATTTTTGTAATGTGTAGTTTAAATAAACTGTTGTCCGAGAGGACTGGTGAACAAATTTCAGTGACTGAGGACGACTAATCATGAATGTATTTCCCTAGATTTTATCAGGTATTATTTGAGCTACCCCACACCAGGGCATGTAGTGACAACTGTACCATTGAGGTAAAAAGGGATGCCATTTTAAGTAGAAAATATACCAAGTCAAAAATATTTTGTTGAAAATATCGTGTCAAATATGAATGATACGAATAAGTAAATAAATACTGTCACTGAATAAATAAATACTAGTATAAAAAAAATAAATAAATGATTACAGTTTAGGGACTTGTTGCCTTCATGTTGGGTAATTATATCAAGTTTCATCTCCAAAGTAATTGCTGCCGCACCATCGTAAAATTGAAATATTCCGAGTTGAACCATCATAAGTCGAGGAGGACCTGTATGTGTCAGGATTAAAGGTGAAACTTACCAAGAAGAAAGCAGGAAGAGTGAAGAATCCCAGAAGCTATAAAAGACCTGATATCAATTGTGTGTTAGTGTCTGATTAGTGGTCAAAGTCGGACCAAAATGTTGTCATCAGTTTCTATGTGTAAGTTGTTTGCGTATTGTTCCAGTCACAGTATTGTGACTTTGTATTCTCTAAGGGAGTGGAAACTAGTGGATTTTTTTTTTTTTTGACAAACTGGCCATACCCCACCAAGGCAGGGTTCCCTAAAAAGAGAAACAATAGTGGAAAAATTATCCACACATACTAAGAGGAACTAATTCCCTGAGGTAGTACTGTAGCAAGACCCTTAATTGATAATAGAAACATTATTATTGTTGTGTTCACAGAAACGGTAAACTTGTAGGGGAACGGGAGGCAATCAGCTTCAAAGGGAAGGGGGAGTCAGGTACAATTTCTTGGATCAAGAGCCCCTCACCAGCATCAAGGAACCTCCCCTGAGTGACTCGCAGAAACAAGGTTGGGTTAAGAGCACTCTTGTGGTACACTGTCTACTTGAAAAAGTGTCAAGTGGAAAGTTGTTACTGACCAGGACAAAAAGTGTTGGTCTCCGGTGAAAGCCTTGAAAATAGTGGGAACTGACCCCACAGGCCTAAAGAGTTGGCCTTGGATTAGATGTGATATTTGGTCTCTGGTGAAAACCTTGAGAATAGTGGAAACTGACCCCACAGGCCTAAAGAGTAGGCCTTGGATTAGATGTGATATTTGGTCTCTGGTGAAAACCTTGAGAAAAGTGGAAACTGACCCCACAGGCCTAAAGAGTAGGCCTTGGATTAGATGTGATATTTGGTATCTGGTGAAAACCTTGAGAATAGTGGGAACTGACCCCACAGGCCTAAAGAGTAGGCCTTGGATTAGATGTGATATTTGGTCTCTGGTGAAAACCTTGAGAATAGTGGGAACTGACCCCACAGGCCTAAAGAGTAGGCCTTGGATTAGATGTGATATTTGGTCTCTGGTGAAAACCTTGAGAATAGTGGGAACTGACCCCACAGGCCTAAAGAGTAGGCCTTGGATTAGATGTGATATTTGGTCTCTGGTGAAAACCTTGAGAATAGTGGGAACTGACCTCACAGACCTATAGTGTAGCATGAGAACATATGCATCATCAGGCCAGCTGACATTTTGACAATAATTAATGCAAGTTCAAGAGTGGTAAACAGAACATATATGGAAGAGGTAAGTCTCAATCAGTAGACTCCTGTAGGGATTTAGGCTGAAGAAGAAAGTCAGAGGACAACAGCGACTCACAGGAGACCCAGGCAAGGTGATATCCTACTGTGTTTGCAACTTCAACTGGATCTGTTAATTTTGCTCCAGTAATGCCAAGAATCGAAGCTGAATCAGGTGAATATTTACCTGATTCAGCCAGTATTTCCCATACTGCACTTGTACTAGTGACTTTTAACCCTTTAACTGTCTAAACATTGACCCGTGCATGTCAGGAGAATTGATAGGGAACAGTGTAGTAAAGAAAGCGAATGCCAGACTGAAGTTCCTGTATAGACAAGCACAGTGTCTACCTACTGAGGCTCGCAGGACCCTATGTCTAGCCCTTATACAATGCCATATGGATTATGCTTGCTTTTCATGGTACTCTGCCTTGACAAAAAAACTGAAAGATAGACTGCAAATCACCCAGAACAAAATTGTAAGATTCATCCTGGACCTGGGTCCAAGAGAACATGTAGGCCAGGATGAATTACAGCAGTTGGATATGCTGAATGTTGAAGACAGAGTAAAACAACTGAAGCTAAATCATGTTTATAAAATTGCTCACAGTGTCCAGAATATCTTGCTGTCAATTTTGTCAAGGTTGGGAACCAAAGCAATCATAGTACTAGGGGGAGAGAGCACAACTTTGTAGTACCCACAGTCAGTGGCCAGGCGTCAAACACCTTTTATTGTACAGCAATAAAGGAATGGAACAGACTGCCCGCACATGTCAAAGCCAGTCATAGCATGAACCAGTTCAAGAAGACTGCCAAAAGGTGTCTGATGAATGTAGCTACAGAAAGGGAGGGGAATGATTTTCTATTTTTTAGCTAACATACGTGTAAATTTTACCTTATTCCTAGTAATGACCCTCGTATTGTAGATAGTCTTAATGACCCTCGTGTAGTAGATAGTCTTTTTAGTATGATAATAAGTTTTTCTTTTTCGGGCCACCCTGCCTTGGTGGGAATCGGCCAGTGTGATAATAAAAAAAAAAAATAAGATGTTATCTTCATTATAGCATAATAAGAAAATATTATAACATTTATATTATAATAATAAGGTAAAAGGACCCCAATGGAAATAAGTCGCTCTGTCTGACTTTTTCGGGTTATCCCAGGTTCTCTACACATATGCTGCTATGTATGATAATTCTATGTAACTGTATCTGTGTATACCTGAATAAACTTACTTACTGGTAGTGCACCTAATGTGGGCTGACATTTTATTTTTCCTGCCTCCAAATTTGGCATGATAGGCCTGAAATGCCTAGTCAGTATAGAATCAGTCTTAGCAACATTTCTGCAAGTGGCAGGACTTCATGTTGCCATCAGGTGAGCATCCAGTCCCAAATTTGCCACCTTATAACTCAATAAGTATCGGCGCTAAAAATTTATTTTGGTCTTATTACATATGGAAAATTGCTCTATTTGTTTTAAAAAGATAAAATAATTTCTTTTTTCAAAATTTTCGGAGCACTAGCAGTGAAAACGAAGATCAACGTTTAGACAGTTAAAGGGTTAAAACTGAAATTCAAACAAGCCAACAAGCATATTTGGCTGTTCATCTGACATGTCGTGTACGTGTTCTTGCTTGTTTCAAGTCTAACCAGCAAGCAGCATTATAATTGCATTATACTACTTAGCTGGATAACCCAAGCATAATCTGGTGTCCACCAGAGTTTACATTTATCCTAGGTTATCCTAGATTCTTTACACATATGCTGCTATGTATGATAATCTATGTAACTGTATTTGTGTATACCTGAACAACTCAAGCAGCTACAACAAATAAATACTAAAACTAATCCATTTAAAAGACATCTGTGCTGGAGGGAGATGTGTAATGTGTAAAAAGAGTCAATATTTTCCTTCAAACTGCCACCAGGAATGACAATAAGGATGTGTGTAAGACTGGGAATTAAGAACAATATGGAAGTGGGATAATTTACCACTGCCCAATTAAAGTCCAGCGCTACAAAAGTTGCGCCAACTGAGAGATTAATGTGTGAGGAAGTACGAGTTTGAGGTTATACATGAGTTAAAATCCCAGTATGTAGGATACATAAAGGTAAACAAATAAGAAAATACTCCAACAGGTTACTGTAAGCGTCACAATGGGACCACCCCAGAGAAAATGATGGCAATATAAATGTAAAGAAAGTTTGAAATTATAGGTTGAGGAGACAAGTACAAAGAGAAGACTGAATTCTACTTACCTAAATAAATACTAACTGTGATACAATGGAATGAAGTTTGGAATATGGAATATCAATCCACATTACAAGTACACTTTCACTCTACAAAACATCAGGGTGAGGACAGACTGTAAAATAAAATGCAGCCTAAGATACGAAATCCAATAACCCAGAGAAGTTCACATCATCGGAGGTAAATACTCTGTGCAGGAGAAAACTGAGAGATCGGCTCCTGAAGCTCTGAAGCTCTTCCCAGATTTTTCCTGTATCATTTAATATGCTTTTGTAAAATAGACACACCTTACATGTGAAAAAATCTCAAAAGTTGGATGAATAATGAGTAACAAAAGAGGTTAAAGTGGTAGAAGGTAAACGGTGACATGTAACAGGGATAACAAGAGGCCTCAGTTATATATAAAATTAAAAGTGGAGCCAAAGAGAATGCTAAAAAAAATTCTTTTGTAAAAATCAACAGAACAATAAAATGATATGAAATATGAGCTAGTAAGTGCTACATCCATTGGAAATTTAAAAAATAGGTGAACATATTATTCACAGCAAGACACCATGAGGAAAGCTCTGTTCCCATGGTTATAAAAACAATTACAAATAGGTAATGACGACTGACACGAACCCGGAATATATTACTGTACAAAACCAGGAACAGCTGTAACCCAGTACTGCTATCATGTACAAAGCCAGGAACAGCTGTAACCCAGTACTGCTATCATGTACAAAGCTAGGAACAGCTGTAACCCAGTACTGCTATCATGTACAAAGCCAGGAACAGCTGTAACCCAGTACTGCTATCATGTACAAAGCCAGGAACAGCTGTAACCCAGTACTGCTGTCATGTACAAAGCCAGGAACAGCTGTAACCCAGTACTGCTATCATGTACAAAGCCAGGAACAGCTGTAACCCAGTACTGCTATCATGTACAAAGCCAGGAACAGCTGTAACCCAGTACTGCTATCATGTACAAAGCCAGGAACAGCTGTAACCCAGTACTGCTATCATGTACAAAGCTAGGAACAGCTGTAACCCAGTACTGCTATCATGTACAAAGCCAGGAACAGCTGTAACCCAGTACTGCTATCATGTACAAAGCCAGGAACAGCTGTAACCCAGTACTGCTGTCATGTACAAAGCCAGGAACAGCTGTAACCCAGTACTGCTATCATGTACAAAGCCAGGAACAGCTGTAACCCAGTACTGCTGTCATGTACAAAGCCAGGAACAGCTGTAACCCAGTACTGCTGTCATGTACAAAGCCAGGAACAGCTGTAACCCAGTACTGCTATCATGTACAAAGCTAGGAACAGCTGTAACCCAGTACTGCTATCATGTACAAAACCAGGAACAGCTGCAACCCAGTACTGCTATCATGTACAAAGCCAGGAACAGCTGTAACCCAGTACTGCTATCATGTACAAAGCTAGGAACAGCTGTAACCCAGTACTGCTATCATGTACAAAGCCAGGAACAGCTGTAACCCAGTACTGCTATCATGTACAAAGCCAGGAACAGCTGTAACCCAGTACTGCTGTCATGTACAAAGCCAGGAACAGCTGTAACCCAGTACTGCTATCATGTACAAAGCTAGGAACAGCTGTAACCCAGTACTGCTATCATGTACAAAGCCAGGAACAGCTGTAACCCAGTACTGCTGTCATGTACAAAGCCAGGAACAGCTGTAACCCAGTACTGCTATCATGTACAAAGCCAGGAACAGCTGTAACCCAGTACTGCTGTCAGGTACAAAGCCAGACACCTGTAACCTGTAGTCTGAGGAGGATAACTGCAATTCCTTGGATCAAGAACCCTTCACCAGCATCAAGGTGCATCCCTTGAAGAGCCAATATGTACTATGTCAGCCACAGGTTGTTTAAAAATGTAACCTATAATCAAGATAAACTTTATCTTGACTATAGGTAGTACAGAGTATCTAACTTTGTACATGTACTAGAATCAAGTATCTAACTTTGTACATGTACTAGGATCAAGTATCTAACTTTGTACATGTACTAGGATCAAGTATCTAACTTTGTAAATGTATCAGGATCAAGTATCTCACTTTGTACTAGGATGAAGTATCTAACTTTGTACATGAACATTAAAATGGTATAAAATACCGACAGGTTGTTAGGTAAGACACATATGCAACAGTTAGGTATCTTTATTATGAAACGTTTCGCCTACACAGTAGGCTTCTTCAGTCAAGTACAGAAAAGTTGATAGAAGCAGAAGATACTTGAAGACGATGTAATCAGTCCATCACCCTTAAAGTGGTCAGTCCCTCAGTCTGGAGAAGAGCATTGTTCCATACTATGGAACAATGCTCTTCTCCAGACTGAGGGACTGACCACCTCAAACTTTAAGGGTGATGGACTGATTACATCGTCTTCAAGTATCTTCTGCTTCTATCAACTTTTCTGTACTTGACTGAAGAAGCCTACTGTGTAGGCGAAACGTTTCATAATAAAGATACCTAACTGTTGCATATGTGTCTTACCTAACAACTTTGTACATGTACTAGGAAAAAGTATCTAGCTCTGTAAATGTATCAGGATCAAGTATCTCACTTTGTACATGTACTAGGATAAAATATCTAGCTCTGTACATGTACTAGGATAAAATATCTAGCTCTGTACATGTACTAGGATCAAGAATCTAACTTTGTACATGTACTAGGAAAAAGTATCTAGCTCTGTACATGTACTAGGCTAATCACAATACTAGAAAAAATATTCATTAAAAATGCCAATTTAGACCCTGGGAACACGATACAATCCTCTGCACTACACAATTATTCGTTATTGTTGTGGTCACAGGAGAAGCCTCACCTCTGAACACCTCAATCACCATTAGTCTCATCTCTGATTACCACAATCACCATCTGAGTCTCATCTTTGATTACCACAATCACCATTATCCACTACCCAATCTTGGTTGAGCAAACTGAGCTTAACTCTTCACAATCAACTTGTAACTTGCCCCTTATGGAATACTACAACCTGATAATTACAAATAATACTACCAAAAAAGAGACGATTCTGTTGTCTGACTTGTTAGCACTGGTCATGTGGCCAGACTGGACAAGGGGTGCTCCACTATGGTAGAAGTGTTTAGTTGGTGTTTTTTTATGTGAGAGGCAAGCGAGCGTCTACGAGCAAACGTTTTAGGGCAGAGCTGGCACCTAAATGGTTTTTCCTTAACATGGGACTTCCTGTGTTCAATCATTTCCATCTTGAACATGAAGACACCATCACACTCTTGGCAATTATACGGTCGTTGGCCAGCATGTGACCGCATGTGATTACCAAGGCTTCTATGCGATACAAACCACTTGCCACATATTGTGCACTCTATGTTTTGTGTCTGAACCTTAACCAGATTGGTATCCTTCATACTGTCATCTGTGCCACACAACTCTATGCCGTGACTCGAGAGATGCATTTCATAATTCACTCTAACTTTAAACTGTTTATTGCACAAACAGCACTCGAAATATGTTCTCTCACAGTGAATTTCCACATGAGCCTGCAGATGATAAATTTGATTAAAGGCCTGACCACATATATTACAGGCATACAATTTTTCCTCCTCATGCACTGGCAATATTTTGGTATCGTAATTCCCTTCATCAATCTCTTCCTCCTCTACTTTGACTTCCTGAAATAAATTATCCTCAACAACTGCACTGTTGCTGTTGGATTGATTCAGGTAGGATTTCTTTCTGCGTTGCAGGTGGAGGCGCCTGTGTTTCACCATGTTGTCTTTGCGAGTGAATGCTTTGCCACAGGAATCACACACATATGGTTTTTCTCCAGTATGAATCCTCCTATGAATACTGAGTTTGTAAGAACGCTTGAATAGCTTCGAGCAATATTCACACGCATACATTCCATTCACTCTGATGAGCTTCCGCCGAGGCTTTGATTGTTTGGCTGCCACATTACTCTTTACTGACAGCTGCTTCATATTCTCCACTGCTATGCTGTCGACTGACATTATCTTGATTTTGTTTCCCATGCTGCTGATAGATGGCTGTGTCATGTTCTCTGTCACCATACTGTTGACTGACAGCTGCTGCATGTTCTCTGCTACCATGCCATTGATGACTGGCTGCTTCAACTTTCTCTTGACAGCCACCTGCTTGATGCTGTCTACCCTGACTGTGCTGTCAAGTGCCAACTGCTGCTCTATGTTCTCCAGAACTACCATGCACTTGACCATTGGTCGACTCACTTCAGTCTTGACTGTCGGTCGAGTCACTTCAGTCTTGACTGTTGGTTGAATCACTGCAGTCTTGACTGTCGGTCGAGTCACTGCAGTCTTGACTGCTGGTCGAGTCACTGCAGTCTTGACCATCGGCCGAGTCACTGCAATCTTGACTGCCGGTCGAGTCACTGCAGTCTTGACTGCCGGTCGAGTCACTGCAGTCTTGACTGCCGGTCGAGTCACTGCAGTCTTGACTGTCGGTCTTGTCACTGCAGTCTTGACTGTTGGTCGAGTCACTGTAGCCTTGACTGTCGGTCGAGTCACTGTGGTCTTGACTGTCGGTCGAGTCACTTTGGTCTTGACTGTTGGTTGAGATACTTTGGTTCTGACAGTTGGTTGATTCCCCTTGGTCTTGATGGCTACCTGAATGATTTTGGTTTCAATGGCTGGCTGATTCACTTGGGTCTCAACTTCCAGTCGATTCACAGTGGTCTCAAGGAATGGTTGACTCACACTGGTCTTGACAGCCGGCAGATTTCCACTAGCCTTAACGGTCTGCCAATTCATTTTCGTTTTGATGGCCAGTTGATTTACAGTGGCCTCGACAGCTGGCTGATTTTGTTCAGTCTTGACAACTGGTCGATTCACTATAGACTCGATGGCCTCCTGATTCACTTTGGTCTGGACAGCTGGTTGATTCACTTTGGTCTTGACAGCCAGATGATTCACTTTGGTCTTGAGAGTCAGTCGATTCACTTTGGTTTTGACAGCTGGCTGATTCACTTTGGTCTTGACAGCCAGATGATTCACTTTGGTCTTGACAGCTGGTCGATTCACTTTGGTTTTGACAGTTGGCTGATTAACTTTGGTCTTGATAGTCAACTGATTAACTTTGGTTTTGGCAGCTGGCTGATTCACTTTGGTCTTGACAGCTGGCCGATTCACTATAGACCTGATCGTTGATAAATTCAGGTTCTCTAAAACTACTCTACAGTCCATTGTTAACTGAGTTAGATTGACCTTGACAGCTGGCTGTTTAATGTGTTCTGTCACCACTGTTGTCTTAACAGCCGGCCGTTTCAATTTTCCCTTTGCTGATGGCTGTTTAGTGCTTCCTATCACCACTGTGTTGATGGCTGATTCCTGCGTGCTGTCTACTACTGTGTTGATGGCTGGTTCCTGCATGATGTCTACCATTGTGTTGATGGCTAGTTTTTGCATTCTGTCTATTACTGTGTCGATGGCCAGTTCCTGCATGCTGTCTACCACTGTGGTGATGGCTGGTTCCTGTATGCTCTCTACCAATGTGGTGATGGCAGGTTCCTGCATGGTGTCTACCACTGTGTTGATGCCTGGTTCCTGCATGTTGTCTGCCACTGTGCTGATGGCTGGTTTCTGCATACTGTCTACCAGTGTGTTGATGGCTGGTTCCTGCATGCTGTCTTCCACTGTGTTGATGTTGACTTGTTCCTGCATGCTGTCTGCCACTGTGTTGTTGGCTGGTTCCTGCATGCTGTCTGCCACTGTGTTGATGGCTGGTTCCTGCATGTTGTCTGCCACTGTGCTGATGGCTGGTTTCTGCATACTGTCTACCACTGTGTAGATGGCTGGTTCCTGCATGCTGTCTGCCACTGTGTTGATGGCTGGTTTCTGCATACTGTCTACCAGTGTGTTGATGGCTGGTTCCTGCATGCTGTCTGCCATTGTGTTGATGGCTGGTTCCTGCATGTCCTCCACTGTCAATTGTTTGGCATTTCTCTTCACTGTCAAATGCTTCAACCTCCTCTTGACTGATATTTGCTTCTTGTTTGCCATCACTACTGAGTTCTTGACACCCAGTTGACTCGTGCTCTCTACTTTAGCATCAATGGCAGCCAGCTGCTGTTGATGCTGCATGTCTTCCTGTGCTGTCGTATGCTTGACAGACAGCAGCTGCATTATTTTTCCCATTAATGTGTTCTCAAATATTGGCAGTTTCTGCTCTCTACTGAGTGGCGGCTGTTTTACGTTTGCCAAGACCACCATTCTGTCGGCAAACAATTGTTTTATGGTGTTATCCATTACATCAAAACTATTGATAGCTGGTTGTGTCACATTCCCTGCCACCACCGAACTCTCGACTGCCGGTTGTTTTAGTTTTCTCTTGGCTGATGGCTGTTTCAGCTTTCTCTTGGCTGATGGCTGTTTTAACTTTCTCTTGGCTGATGGCTGTTTTATACCTCCCATCACTGTCATGTTCATGAGGTCTGGCTGCTTTACACTCTTCCCTTCCATTATGGTACTGGTGGTTGGCTGTGAAATGTTCTCCAACACCACCATGCTCTTGACTGCAGGCTCTACTGGCTTTTTCTTGACCGCCGGCTGCTGTTTGCCATCCATCACGACTGTGTTCATGACTTCTGCCTGCTTTACCGTTTCCTTGACTGTCGGCTGTGTTGACTTCCTCTTGACTGCCGGCTGCTTGATGTCATCCATCATGTCTGTGCTCAAGATTCCCAGTGGCTTCATCTTTTTCTTGACTCTCGGCTGTGTTGACTTCCTCTTGACTGCCGGCTGCTTGACATTATTTATCATGACTGTGGTCATGGCTGCCGGCTGCTTGATGTCATCCATCATGTCTGTGCTCAAGATTCCCAGTGGCTTCATCTTTTTCTTGACTCTCGGCTGTGTTGACTTCCTCTTGACTGCCAGCTGTGTTGACTTCCTCTTGACTGCCGGCTGCTTGATGTCAGCCATCATGTCTGCGCTCAAGATTCCCAGTGGCTTCATCTTTTTCTTGACTCTCGGCTGTGTTGACTTCCTCTTGACTGCCGGCTGCTTAACATCATCCATCACAGCTGTGCTTGTGACCACTGGCTGTGCCACAGTCTCCTCCACCACGGCATCTTTCACCACCTCAGTGGTAACCTGCCTGGAGTCTGGTTCTGATATCTTTTTTCTAATACACTTTCTTCCAAGCAGAGACTTTCCCAATGGATCTGTGACCCCTTTTAACACAGATTCTGGAATGGCAGTATAAATAGCATGACTAGATTCAAGGAAAGCTGAGGCATTTTCCTGAAAACCATGTTTTTCTATCTGGTGTAAGCGCAGTCTCCCCGACTGGGTGTACTGGGCACCACAAAAACATCTGTATGATGTTTTGCTACTGTGGAGTTTCAGATGACGCTGATACTTCAGATTCTGGGTAAATTGTTGGTTACAAAGAGTGCATGTATAGACTGTGGGACTTGCTATTGGAATGGGTAAGCCTCTCTGAATATAATCATTCTTCCTACACTCCTTCAGCAGTGCATCTCGCACGTCTGAATCAACATCGTGGGTCGCTGCATGTATTTTCAGGTGGTCACTACGGGTGAACCTCTTGCCGCAGAAACAGACATAAGGCTTCTCCCCAGTGTGGATTCTCCGGTGATAACAGAGCTTATCCGAGCGGGTAAATCCCTTCTGGCATATGTCGCAAACATATGGCTTTTCGCCCGTGTGGATTCGAAGGTGGATCCTCATTTTAGTCTTTGACACAGTCTTCAAACAATGAGGACATTGAGCACATCGAGATATCACTCCATAGTTACCTGGAAAACAATGTGTCTATTAGATAGAACTACAATACATGTATAACACATCTATCAGATAAAATGTTACCTGGAAAACAACGTGTCTATTAGATAGAACTACAATACATGTATAATACATCTATCAGACAAAAGTACTACAATACAACACATCTATTTGATATGACTGGACTGCCAAATTTATGTACAATCTAAAAAGTCTCATTCTTTCATTTCTATTATTTTTTTTTTACACCCCAGCCATTGCCCACCAAGGTAGGTTGAACTTATCCCCCCCCCTCCCCCAGAAAAATAATCATTTACCATCATTCATTTAATATCTGTCTTGGGAGAAGTATCCCACATTATGTGTATACACGAGTACACACACAAGTGCATATACATGTGAGTACATGTACACACACACACGAGTACATGTACACACAGTGGTACACTTAGTAATTTGATTTACAAACATAAATAATCAATTATTCCTAGAAATGTTTTCAACAATAGTAATAATAATCATAATAATAATCATAACAGATTATTAAGGTACAGAAGCCTGGAGAGCAGATTCAGTAAGTTTATTTTGGTACAGGTACACATAAGTACAATTTTTTTTTTTGTTTTAACAAGTCGGCCATCTCTCACCGAGGCAGGGTGACCCACCGAGGCAGGGTGACCCAAAAAGAAAGAAAATCCCCAAAAAGAAAATACTTTCATCATCATTCAACACTTTCACCACACTCACACATAATCACTGTTTTTGCAGAGGTGCTCAGAATACAACAGTTTAGAAGTATATACCTGGAGTTTACCTGGAGAGAGTTCCAGGGGTCAACGCCCCCGCGGCCCGGTCTGTGACCAGGGCTCCTGGTGGATCAGAGCCTGATCAACCAGGCTGTTGCTGCTGGCTGCACACAAACCAACGTACGAGCCACAGCCCGGCTGGTCAGGAACCAACTTTAGGTGCTTGTCCAGTGCCAGCTTGAAGACTGCCAGGGGTCTGTTGGTAATCCCCCTTATGTATGCTGGGAGGCAGTTGAACAGTCTCAGGCCCCTGACACTTATTGTATGGTCTCTTAACGTGCTAGTGACACCCCTGCTTTTCATTGGGGGGATGGTGCATCGTCTGCCAAGTCTTTTGCTTTCGTAGCGAGTGATTTTCGTGTGCAAGTTCGGTACTAGTCCCTCTAGGATTTTCCAGGTGTATATAATCATGTATCTCTCCCGCCTGCATTCCAGGGAATACAGGTTTAAGAACCTCAAGCGCTCCCAGTAATTGAGGTGTTTTATCTCCGTTATGTGCGCCGTGAAGGTTCTCTGTACATTTTCTAGGTCAGCAATTTTACCTGCCTTGAAAGGTGCTGTTAGTGTGCAGCAATATTCCAGCCTAGATAGAACAAGTGACCTGAAGAGTGTCATCATGGGCTTGGCCTCCCTAGTTTTGAAGGTTCTCATTATCCATCCTGTCATTTTTCTAGCAGATGTGATTGATACAATGTTATGGTCCTTGAAGGTGAGATCCTCCGACATGATCACTCCCAGGTCTTTGATCACTCCCACTTTGATTGGTGTTTCGCTCTATTTTGTGGCCAGAATTTGTTTTGTACTCTGATGAAGATTTAATTTCCTCGTGTTTACCATATCTGAGTAATTGAAATTTCTCATCGTTGAACTTCATATTGTTTTCTGCAACCCACTGAAAGATTTGGTTGATGTCCGCCTGGAGCCTTGCAGTGTCTGCAATGTCTGCCTGGAGCCTTGCAGTGTCTGCAATGTCTGCCTGGAGCCTTGCAGTGTCTGCAATGTCTGCCTGGAGCCTTGCAGTATAAAGATACACAACATTATCATACATAATTTAACAAGTGTAAATTACCCTCCTGGATAACCCAGAAAATGTCAAAGTGACTTGATAGATAAGAAGAAAACAGAACAGATGATAGATGGGGAAGATGGAGAAGATAACTTGACGAGCTGTTAAATGCTAGTGGTGAAGGGAAGGTTGTGACTTAATGCAGGAGGCAGGGAGGCCTAACTGTATACAGAAATAAAGAGAATTTTGAGGTAAATATGGAAGAGAGTGCACGAGGTACAGGGCAGAATGAAAAAGTTGGGATAGATGTGGTGCTAGAGACGCTGTTCAATATATGCGTGAAAACCAAAGATTTATTTCCACATGATACAATGTTTGTACAGAGATGGTGACACTTGGTTGTGCTTGCACAAAGCCCATAGTTGTGCACAGCATTTTGGGTAAGCTTAAGCCCATGTACAGTGGTACCCTGAGTTTCGAACTTTCTTCGTTCCAGAAGGCTGTTCAAGTACTGATACTAAACGAATTTGTTCCCATAAGAAATAATGTAAATTAGATTAATCTGTTTCAGACCCCCAAAAATACACTTAGAAAAGCACTTACAATAATACACTTACATAACTGGTCGAGTTGGGAGCAGTTCGAAACTCGGGGTACCATTGTAACTGTATTTGTGTTAAACTGAATAAACTTACAATGGAATATCATTGTACATGATTATAAGATATAATTAGTTGGATTATAGTCTAGTATATTTAAATATACAGGAGGGCCCTACTTATACAGGAGGGCCCTACTTATACAGGAGGGCCCTACTTATACAGGAGGGCCCTACTTATACAGGAGGGCCCTACTTATACAGGAGGGCCCTACTTATTCAGGAGAGTCCTACTTATACAGGAGGGCCCTACTTATACAGGAGGGCCCTACTTATTCAGGAGAGTCCTACTTATACAGGAGGGCCCTACTTATTCAGGAGAGTCCTACTTATACAGGAGGGCCCTACTTATTCAGGAGAGTCCTACTTATACAGGAGGGCCCTACTTATTCAGGAGAGTCCTACTTATACAGGAGGGCCCTACTTATTCAGGAGAGTCCTACTTATACAGGAGGGCCCTACTTATACAGGAGGGCCCTATTTATACAGGAGGGCCTTACTTATACAGGGCTCTACTTATACAGGAGGGCCCTACTTATACATGAGGGCCTTACTTATACAAGAGGGCCCTACTTATACAGGACCCTACTTATACAGAGATGAAGGATGGATGTACATGTACAGTGGTACCCTGAGTTTCGTACAGCTCCTAACTCGAACAGTTTGTAAGTGTATTATTGTAAGTGCTTTTGTAACTATTTTTGAGGGTCTGAAATGGACTAATCTAATTTACATTATTCTTTATGGGAACAAATTCGTTCAGTAACGGCATTCGAATAGCCTTCTGGAACGAATTATGGCCGAAACTCGGGGTACCACAGTAACTGAAAACTGCTGCATTAGCAACACACCATAAAGCAGGGGCCTCTTGTGCTATCTTTTACATTAGATTATATTATAGGTACTACGTTGTCTGAAGGCAATGTACGGTGTGAATAAAATGTAGAGAATCTGTAGTTTGGACATTAGGAGGAGGTGCTGGGTTACTAAAATTATCATCCAGAGGGCTGAGGAGAGGGCTGTTGAGGTGGTTAGGATATTTAGAGAGGATGGAACAAAACAGAATGATTTGCAGACTGTATAAATCTGTAGAGGGGTCAACCTAGGTAAGATTGGAGGGAAGGGGGTAAAGGAGATTTTTGTTTGTGAGGGGCTTGGACTTCCAGCAAGAGTGTGTGAGAGTGTTAGATAGGAGTGATTGGAGACAAATGGTTTTTATGACTTGATGTGCTGTTGGAGTGTGAGCAAAGTAACATTTATGAAGGAATTCAGGAAAATTGGGAAGCTGGACTTGAGTCCAGGAGGTGGGAAGTACGGTACCTGTACTCTGAAGAAGGGGTGTTGATGTTGCAGTTGCTTAACTGTAGTGTAGACGAACCTCTGGCAAGACAGTGATGGAGTGAGTGATGATGAAGGTGTTTCTTCTTTTTTTGGGTCATCTGCCTTGGTGGGAAATGGCCGATGCATTAATAAAAAAAATATAAATAATAAATTTTGTACATTAGATGACATTATGGGTACTAATTAGTACATCAGATGACATTATGGTTACTATTTTGTACATTAGATGACATTATGGTTACTATTTTGTACATTAGATGACATTATGGGTACTAATTAGTACATCAGATGACATTATGGGTACTAATTAGTACATCAGATGACATTATGGGTACTATTTTGTACATTAGATGACATTATGGGTACTAATTAGTACATCAGATGACATTATGGGTACTAATTAGTACATTAGATGACATTATGGGTACTATTTTGTACATTAGATGACATTATGGGTACTAATTAGTACATCAGATGACATTATGGGTACTAATTAGTACATCAGATGACATTATGGGTACTAATTAGTACATCAGATGACATTATGGGTACTATTTTGTACATTAGGTGACATTATGGGTACTAATTAGTACATCAGATGACATTATGGGTACTAATTAGTACATCAGATGACATTATGGGTACTAATTAGTACATTAGATGACATTATGGTTACTATTTTGTACATTAGATGACATTCAATTTTTCGAGTTTAATTCAGTACAAGAACTAGAAAAATTAATTTGGGTTACAGTCTAGTAATGTTATAGGTTATAGGCAGTTTATTATTAGTGACTGGGGCAGCAAAACAACAAGTGTATGACAGTCTCTTCAGGGAGTATCTAATAATAATAATAATCTTTATTTCTACAAGTACAGTGGACCCCCGACTTACGATATTAATTCGTTCCAGAAGTCTGTTCGGGTGCCGTTACCGAACGAATTTGTTCCCATAAGGAATATTGTAAATTAGATTAGTCTGTTTCAGACCCCCAAAAATACACTTACAAAAGCACTTACAAAAATACACTTACATAATTGCTCGAGTTGGGAGCTGTTTGTAGTCGGGGGTCCAATGTACGGGGGTCCACTGTACATATGCAAGGTATACAGACCATAGCTGACATCAATGGTACTGCACTAACAATGTTAACATCTAGTGAACAATGACTGAGTTGAAACCCAACAGAAATGTGGAACACTGGAAAGAGGAAGACTACATGGGGACCTCCTGTATTCAAGAAACACAAATACCTTAGAATTCAAGAGAGACGGAGACAACACAGCCAAACAAGTAAACCTGGACTAGATATATGAAATTGCAGTAACTTCTATTATAAAACTATCCTGCAATATTTTGCAAATACAGTGGACCCTCGCCTAACGAACGCATCACATAATGTTAAATTCGCCTAATGATACATTTTAACGCTAACATTTTGCCTCAGCTAACGCTAAAAAACTCGCCTAACGATATTCATTCTCAGGTACCAATTAATATCGTTAGGTGAGGGTCCACTGTACAATTAAAAAAAAGTACACCTACCATCCAACTTACGACCGAGTTCGGTTCCGAGAAACCGGTCGTAAGTCGAAATGGTCGTAAGTCGAACTTTACTACTGAATATCAACAAAACATTTTTGTAATGACTTTATTTTGTTTTATTTTGGTATTTCATGTTTTACTTTACTTTTTATGTTGTTAGTACTGTGTTTTATACTGTAAGGTTTAGGATAAACACTGTGTACAACACAAATACTTGTTTATTTCCCAGAAATTTGGCATAAAAAACACGGTCGTAAGTCCAGTGTTCGTAAGTCGAGCAGGTCGTAAGTCGGATGGTAGGTGTTTACCTGGAGTTTACCTGGAGAGAGTTCTGGGGGTCAACGCCCCTGCGGCCCGGTCTGTGACCAGGCCTCCTGGTGGATCAGAGCCTGATCAACCAGGCTGTTGCTGCTGGCTGCACGCAAACCAACGTACGAGCCACAGCCCGGCTGATCAGGAACTGACTTTAGGTGCTTGTCCAGTGCCAGCTTGAAGACTGCCAGGGGTCTGTTGGTAATCCCCCATATGTATGCTGGGAGGCAGTTGAACAGTCTCGGGCCCCTGACACTTATTGTATGGTCTCTTAACATGCTAGTGACACCCCTGTTTTTCATTGGGGGGATGGTGCATCGTCTGCCAAGTCTTTTGCTTTCGTAGTGAGTGATTTTCGTGTGCAAGTTCGGTACTAGTCCCTCTAGGATTTTCCAGGTGTATATAATCATGTATCTCTCCCTCCTGCGTTCCAGGGAATACAGGTTTAGGAACCTCAAGCGCTCCCAGTAATTGAGGTGTTTTATCTCCGTTATGCGCGCCGTGAAAGTTCTCTGTACATTTTCTAGGTCGGCAATTTCACCTGCCTTGAAAGGTGCTGTTAGTGTGCAGTAATATTCCAGCCTAGATAGAACAAGTGACCTGAAGAGTGTCATCATGGGCTTGGTCTCCCTAGTTTTGAAGGTTCTCATTATCCATCCTGTCATTTTTCTAGCAGATGCGATTGATACAATGTTATGGTCCTTGAAGGTGAGATCCTCCGACATGATCACTCCCAGGTCTTTGACGTTGGTGTTTCGCTCTATTTTGTGGCCAGAATTTGTTTTGTACTCTGATGAAGATTTAATTTCCTCATGTTTACCATATCTGAGTAATTGAAATTTCTCATCGTTGAACTTCATATTGTTTTCTGCAGCCCACTGAAAGATTTGGTTGATGTCCGCCTGGAGCCTTGCAGTGTCTGCAATGGAAGACACTGTCATGCAGATTCGGGTGTCATCTGCAAAGGAAGACACGGTGCTGTGGCTGACATCCTTGTCTATGTCGGATATGAGGATGAGGAACAAGATGGGAGCGATTACTGTGCCTTGTGGAACAGAGCTTTTCACCGTAGCTGCCTCGGACTTTACTCTGTTGACGACTACTCTCTGTGTTCTGTTAGTGAGGAAATTATAGATCCATCGACCGACTTTTCCTGTTATTCCTTTAGCACGCATTTTGTGTGCTATTACGCCATGGTCACACTTGTCGAAGGCTTTTGCAAAGTCTGTATATATTACATCTGCATTCTTTTTGTCTTCTAGTGCATTTAGGACCTTGTCGTAATGATCCAATAGTTGAGACAGACAGGAGCGACCTGTTCTAAACCCATGTTGCCCTGGGTGTACATTCAAAATTGAACAGAGCATGAAAATACCTTCATAGTAAGTACTACAGTGGACCCCCGGTTAACGATTTTAATCCGTGCAAGAGGGGTAATTGTTATGAGAAATAATCGTTATGCGAATGAATTTTCCCCATAAGAAATAATGGAAATAAAATTAATCCGTGCAAGACACCCAAAAGTATGAAAAAAAAAATTTTACCACATGAAATATACATTTTCCCACACACAAAGAGAAGGATACATGCACAATAGTAGAGTAGTACATGCACAGTATATATTGTGCATGTACTAGTCTACTAAATGAAGAATAAATGACACTTACCTTTATTGAAGATGCAGCAATGACTGATGAGACACTGTGTCCTGGGAGTGCCTTTTCCTCCTGAGTACTGTAGGTCCTGTTTGGCATTTTCTTCCAGAACAGGCCTTATCACACTGTGTATGCCACTACGATTCTTAAATCTCTCAAACCAACCTTTGCTGGCTTTAAATTCACCAATATGAGCACTAGTTCCAGGCATTTTTCCCTGTTCACCTGGGTGTTAGTCGACTTGTGTGGGTTGCATCATGGGAGACAAGATTAAGGACCCCAATGGAAATAAGTTAGACAGTCTTCGATGACACTGACTTTTTTGGGTTATCCTGGGTGGCAAATCCTCTGGGGTTAATTGTTTCTTGGTATTCTCAATAAGCCACACCAACAACGGTGCTACAGCAGCAGCAGCAGCTGACAGTGCAACAGCAGCAGCAGCTGACAGTGCAGCAGCAGCAGCAGCTGTACCACCAATAGTAGCGATGGTTGATTGGGGTTTATTATACAACCTGGCCAGCTCGGAGACATGCACTCCACTTTCATACTTATCAATGATCTTTTTCTTCATCTCTATTGTAATTCTCACCCTTATTGCTGTAGGGTTGGCACTAGAAGCTTTCTTGGGGCCCATGGTCACTTATTTTCCAGAAAAAGCACCGAAAACACTGTAATAATACGAAATATTCCGATTGTATGCTTGGATGTTACCGCGGAGGCTGGCTGGTAAACAATGCCACCGGCGGAACATGTGAGCGTGGCTCAGGCCGCACATTGGACGCGTCTCGGACGAAAATCGGTAAGCGGGTTTTTAAGCGGTATGTGAGGCAAAATTTTTGCAATTAAAGTAAGCGGTATGCGAAATAATCGCTATGTGATGCCATCGTTATGCGGGGGTCCACTGTACTTCTATTTCAAGCAATTTTTCAATAGCATTTGCAATAGCAATAGCAAGTGCAAATTGCCACTATTATGAACACTCAATACACCTTGGAAAAAAAACTTAGATCAATGTGAAATTCAGTTCTGAATGCAATTGTTCAACACCATTTGCAAAATTTACACTATATATGTACCATCCGACTTACGACCTGCTCGACTTACGACCACTCGATTTGCATACCTTGACGAGCCCGTGTTTTTTATGCCAAATATCTGGGTTTCTAAACAAGTATTTGTGTTGTACACAGTGTATCCTAAACCTCTACAGTAAACAACATAAAAGGTAAAGTAAAAAAAATTTTACCTTATTATAAAACAATAAAATAAAGTCAGTACAAAAATATGTTTTTTGATATTTGAGTAGCAAAAAAAGTTAGACTTACGACCTTTTCGTTTTACTACATTTCTTGTAAAAAAACTTCGATCATAGTCTTTTTTTAGGTGTATATTTGTAAAATTTTCCACTATACACTACTTTTTAGCATACCATGTGAAGAGCCCAAAATGTTCTTCATAACTCTGGGTTTCTGCACACACACACACACCAAGTGTCACCAATCTCTCTACAAACATTCTATCAGGCTGAAATAAAATATTTTTTTCCTTATTATTAATTATAGATCTAGGTGAATTTCAAGAGGCGCTCAAAAAAGTACAAATATAGTAGTGCCCGGGTATCCTCAGGGGATACATTCCAAGACCTACTGTGGATGCCCAAAACTGTGGATAGTAGCCAACCCTATATACCTTTGAAGAGTTTCGAGTTTCACATACCCATGATAAAGTTTAATTGATAACTTACACAATAAGTAAAGAACCGACACTTTTTCACTGATGGGAAGCACTTGACGGCTTCTCTTAGACTTTGAGGAACTACCACCATCACTACTTTTGTGCTTTGGTGTCATAATTAAGTGAAATTAAGGGTAAACCTTGGATACCTGAATCCGTGGAAAGTGAATCCACAGATACAAGGGTTCTACTGTATAGTTTCTCTATACAAAAGAGGCAGTAGAGTATGTTATTAGCAAGTACCTGTTGGTCTATCCATGGCCACAACGATGTCATCAGTGACATCGAGTGGATCGTCCAACTTGGAACCCTCAGCTGCATCAGTCTTGGGACCTTCATCCTCTGACATATAGATACTCAGGAACTGCCATATATCAGGCAGGGCCATGCTTGCTATCTTCCTTCCTCCATCCATCCGCTGTCTGAAGGAACCAAAGACAACGTTAATTATGCACAATGAGTGAACATTTTTTCAATATTTAATTCACACACTATTACCCAACCTCGACTCATTAACCAAAACTTTATAATGATATACCATGAACCAAAACATTAAATAATGTGTACTGTCCAAATATTGAGCTCCATCACTGCCAAGTAAGTTTATTGAGGTACAGGTAAACATAATTACAATTATCATACATAATGTAAATTACCCACCTCGATAACACAATAAAGTCAATGTAACTTATTTCCATTGGAGTCTTTACTTATTACTATTGTGGTCCTTGACATATTACCATTGTGGTCCCTGACCTGACTAGGTTCGGTCAGTGGCTTAAGCCAGGAGGTGGACCTGCCTCACATGGGCCAGTAGGCCTGCTGCAGTGTTCCTTCTTTCTTATGTTCTCATTACCACTGGGGTAGTTGCCTTATTATCACTTGAGTTTGTACTTATTACCATTAGGGTCCTTAATATCCAGTGGGGTCCAAGACAGCGGTAAGAAGTTATTACCGATTTATGACATAATTGTTATATTTATGAGGGAAGCATTAAGACAATGGGTCAAACAGCACGTGGGGAACGAGATGCAATCAGGTTTGACCCTACAGAGGTAAACCCACACGGGCTCACCTTTACACCACACTACAGCACAATGGCACAATTTTATGTAAACTCCGGCTTAAATATTATTTGTACTAACCTGATATATTATTACCTATAACATATTATTATATATTATATATCAAGATACAGTAAACCTTGATGTAACAAACCTCAGCATAACAAACCTTGATAAAACAACCTCGCTATAACATCAGTATAGCAAACCTCAATATAGCAACATAAATATAGTAAACTTCGATATAACAACCTTGATATATATATAGTAAACCTTGATATAACATCAATATAGCAAACTTCGATATAACATAAATATAACACTTTATTAACACATCAATCGTCTCCCACCAAGGCCGGGCGGCTCGAAAAAGAAAAACTTTCATCATCATTCACTCCATCACTGTCTTCCCAGGTGGGGCCAGGAGCTGAGTCTCGACCCCTGCAACCACAATTAGGTAAGTACAGCACTAACAGCTCTCCTGACCACCAGTGACATGACTAACAGCTCTCCTGACCACCAGTGACATGACTAACAGCTCTCCTGACCACCAGTGACATGACTAACAGCTCTAATGACCAGTGACATGACTAACAGCTCTCCTGACAACCAGTGACATGACTAACAGCTCTAATGACCAGTGACATGACTAACAGCTCTCCTGACAACCAGTGACATGACTAACAGCACTAACAGCTCTTCTGACCACCAGTGACATGACTAACAGCTCTCCTGACCACCAGTGACATGCCTAACAGCACTAACAGCTCTCCTGACCACCAGTGACATGACTAACAGCTCTCCCGACAACCAGTGACATGACTAACAGCACTAACAGCTCTTCTGACCACCAGTGACATGCCTAACAGCACTAACAGCTCTCCTGACCACCAGTGACATGACTAACAGCTCTCCTGACAACCAGTGACATGACTAACAGCACTAACAGCTCTTCTGACCACCAGTGACATGCCTAACAGCACTAACAGCTCTCCTGACCACCAGTGACATGACTAACAGCTCTCCTGACCACCAGTGACATGACTAACAGCTCTCCTGACCACCAGTGACATGATTAACAGCTCTCCTGACAACCAGTGACATGACTAACAGCACTAACAGCTCTCCTGACCACCAGTGACATGCAGACAGTACTAACAGCTCTCCTGACCTCCAGTGACATGACTAACAGCTCTCCCGACCACCAGTGACATGACTAACAGCTCTCCTGACCACCAGTAACATGACTGACAGCTTTCCTGACCACCAGTGACATGACTAACAGCACTAACAGCTCTCCTGACCACCAGTGACATGACTAACAGCTCTCCTGACCACCAGTGACATGACTAACAGCTCTCCTGACCACCAGTGACATGCCTAACAGCACTAACAGCTCTCCTGACCACCAGTGACATGACTAACAGCTCTCCCGACAACCAGTGACATGACTAACAGCACTAACAGCTCTTCTGACCACCAGTGACATGCCTAACAGCACTAACAGCTCTCCTGACAACCAGTGACATGACTAACAGCACTAACAGCTCTTCTGACCACCAGTGACATGCCTAACAGCACTAACAGCTCTCCTGACCACCAGTGACATGACTAACAGCTCTCCTGACAACCAGTGACATGACTAACAGCACTAACAGCTCTTCTGACCACCAGTGACATGCCTAACAGCACTAACAGCTCTCCTGACCACCAGTGACATGACTAACAGCTCTCCTGACCACCAGTGACATGACTAACAGCTCTCCTGACCACCAGTGACATGACTAACAGCTCTCCTGACCACCAGTGACATGACTAACAGCTCTCCTGACCACCAGTGACATGACTAACAGCTCTCCTGACCACCAGTGACATGACTAACAGCTCTCCTGACCACCAGTGACATGACTAACAGCTCTCCTGACCACCAGTGACATGACTAACAGCTCTCCTGACCACCAGTGACATGACTAACAGCTCTCCTGACCACCAGTGACATGACTAACAGCACTAACAGCTCTCCTGACCACCAGTGACATGACTAACAGCTCTCCTGACCACCAGTGACATGACTAACAGCTCTCCTGACCACCAGTGACATGACTAACAGCTCTCCTGACCACCAGTGACATGACTAACAGCTCTCCTGACCACCAGTGACATGACTAACAGCTCTCCTGACCACCAGTGACATGACTAACAGCTCTCCTGACCACCAGTGACATGACTAACAGCACTAACAGCTCTCCTGACCACCAGTGACATGACTAACAGCTCTCCTGACCACCAGTGACATGACTAACAGCACTAACAGCTCTCCTGACCACCAGTGACATGCCTAACAGCACTAACAGCTCTCCTGACCACCAGTGACATGACTAACAGCTCTCCTGACAACCAGTGACATGACTAACAGCTCTCCTGACCACCAGTGACATGACTAACAGCTCTCCTGACCACCAGTGACATGACTAACAGCTCTCCTGACCACCAGTGACATGACTAACAGCTCTCCTGACCACCAGTGACATGACTAACAGCTCTCCTGACCACCAGTGACATGACTAACAGCTCTCCTGACCACCAGTGACATGACTAACAGCTCTCCTGACCACCAGTGACATGACTAACAGCTCTCCTGACCACCAGTGACATGACTAACAGCTCTCCTGACCACCAGTGACATGACTAACAGCTCTCCTGACCACCAGTGACATGACTAACAGCTCTCCTGACCACCAGTGACATGACTAACAGCTCTCCTGACCACCAGTGACATGACTAACAGCTCTCCTGACCACCAGTGACATGACTAACAGCTCTCCTGACCACCAGTGACATGACTAACAGCTCTCCTGACCACCAGTGACATGACTAACAGCTCTCCTGACCACCAGTGACATGACTAACAGCTCTCCTGACCACCAGTGACATGACTAACAGCTCTCCTGACCACCAGTGACATGACTAACAGCTCTCCTGACCACCAGTGACATGACTAACAGCTCTCCTGACCACCAGTGACATGACTAACAGCTCTCCTGACCACCAGTGACATGACTAACAGCAACAGCGCAAACAGCAGTTATAACTGCTGCTGACAGCGGTTCAACAACTGTTGACTGTCAGGTGAAGCAGCAGACAGCTGCACAACAGTGTGCAACAGTAGTTAAGGTCATAACCTCAACAGTAACAGCAACAGTAACAGCAACAGTAAGTCTCCTGCTGCTTCTTGTAAACAGTAACAAGTGACTCTCTCAGGGACCTTTAATATAAACTGGAGCGCTGGTGAGCCTTTGGTGAGACGCTGGGTGGGCCTTGCTGGTGGGAGCACTGGTGGGCCTTTGGTGAGCGCTGGTGGGACGCGGTGAGGACATGGTGAGCGCTTTCGGGTGAGGCGCTGAGTGAGCACTGGTGGGCGCTGGTGGAGCGCTGGTGAGACGCTGGTGAGCGCTGAAAGTGAGCGCACGGTGAAGACACTGGTGGGCGTTGGTGAGACGCTGAGCGCTGGTGAGACCTTTGGTGAGCACTGGTGAGGCAGCGTAGGAGCACTGGTAGGCACTAATGAGGCCTTGGTGGGCAACGGTGGAAACACTGGTAAGGCACTAATTAAAGACGCTGGTAAGACACTGGTGGGCACTGGTAAAGACGCTACAATTAAGGCGCTGGTGAACGCTGGTGAGACGCTGGTGGGCAGCGGTGGTGCTGGTCAAGGCGCTGGTGATACTGCTGGTAGGCCACTGGTGCGAACGCTGGTCAAGGCAGCACGGGTGAAGACACTAGTGAGACCTTTGGTGGGCACTGGTGAGACGCTGGTGAGCGCTGAGTGAGCGCTGGTGCGAATGCTGGTGAGGCGCTGTGGTGGAGCGCAGTGAGACACTGGTGAAGACACTCCGTAAGACGCTGGTGAGCACTGGTGAAAGACGCTTTGGTGAACGCTGGTAAGGCGCTGGTGGGCACGGTGAGCGCTGGTGGAGCGCGCGGTGGGAGCGCGCAATTAAAGGTGCTGGTGAGACGCTGGTGAAGACGCTGGTGAGGCGCTGGTGGGCGCTGGTGGCGCTGGTGGAGCGCGCAGGTGACGCTGGTGGGACGCTGGTAAGGCGCTGGTGGAGCGCTGGTCAGGCGCTGGTGGAGCGCTGGGTGGTGCTGGTGGAGCGCGCGGTGGGCGCTGGTGCGGGCCGCTGGTGGGAACGCTGGTGGGAGCGCTGGTGGGAGCGCTGGTGGAGCGCTGGTGGGACGTTGGTGAGGCACTGGTGAGACGCTGGTAAGACGGTCAGAACGTTGGTGAAGACGGTAGGAAACGATTGTGGTGAGCACTGGTAAAACAGCATGGAGCACTGGTGAGAACGCGCTGGTGAACGCTGCGGTAAGGCACTGGTAAGACGCTGGTGTTAAAACGCTGGTAAGACGCTGGTGAACGCTGGTAAGGCGCTACAATGGAGCAGTGCAGAGCATTGGTGAGGCAGTGAGACGTTGGTGGAGCAACAGTAAAGACGCTGGTGAAGGCACGCTGTTAAGACACTGGTGAAACACTGGTAAAATACTAGTGAGCCGCTGGTGAAACGCACAATTAAGGCACTACAAATAAAACGCACAATTGTTGAAAACCTGGTGAAACACTGGTAAAACGCTTTAATTGAAACGCTGATGAGCGCTGGTGAGCACAATTGCAAGACGCTGAGTGGGCGCTGGTGAAGACGCTGGGTTGGAGCGCTGGTGAACGCGGTGGAGCGCTGGTGGGCGCTGGTGGGCGCTGGTGGAGCGCTGGTCAAGGCGCTGTAAAACACTGGTAAAACACTGGTAAAACACTAGTAAAACACTAGTAAAACACTAGTAAAACACTGGTAAAACACTAGTAAAACACTGGTAAAACACTAGTAAAGATTAGATTTTGCCACCGAAGTGGCTAGTTTATTGTGCCGCCCATATCCATCCTGTGGACGGTAGCGCGAGAGCATATCCATCCTGTGGACGGTAGCGCGAGAGCATATCCATCCTGTGGACGGTAGCGCGAGAGCATATCCATCCTGTGGACGGTAGTGCGAGAGCATATCCATCCTGTGGACGGTAGCGCGAGAGCATATCCATCCTGTGGACGGTAGTGCGAGAGCATATCCATCCTGTGGACGGTAGCGCGAGAGCATATCCATCCTGTGGACGGTAGTGCGAGAGCATATCCATCCTGTGGACGGTAGCGCGAGAGCATATCCATCCTGTGGACGGTAGTGCGAGAGCATATCCATCCTGTGGACGGTAGCGCGAGAGCATATCCATCCTGTGGACGGTAGCGCGAGAGCATATCCATCCTGTGGACGGTAGCGCGAGAGCATATCCATCCTGTGGACGGTAGCGCAAGAGCATATCCATCCTGTGGACGGTAGTGCGAGAGCATATGGATACACAAAAGGCCTAGGAAATAGGCCCCAAAGGGTTAACAGGAATACATATGGATTTATATCTACATATCTATAGTTCACTTATCTGTTACAAGCAAATTTAAGAAATTTGCTTAGTATATCTGGTATCTTATTTTCATTAATAAGATATCTTGACGTCACATAGGTTATTATACTGTCTGTCTCTGTATTCTTCAATAAGTGGACAATTAAGCACATAGTGTTCAAGACAGTGACCATATGCCTGATCACATAATTTACATTTAGTTTGATCATCATCTGTGTGTCTCCCAAACTGCCAGAAGTACTTGTAACCAAGACTAAGCCTGGCCACTACAACATCAGTCAGTACTTGTAACCAAGACTAAGTCTGGCCACTACAACATCAGTCAGTACTTGTAACCAAGACTAAGCCTGGCCACTACAACATCAGTCAGTACTTGTAACCAAGACTAAGTCTGGTCACTACAACATCAGTCAGTACTTGTAACCAAGACTAAGTCTGGCCACTACAACATCAGTCAGTACTTGTAACCAAGACTAAGCCTGGCCACTACAACATCAGTCAGTACTTGTAACCAAGACTAAGCCTGGCCACTACAACATCAGTCAGTACTTGTAACCAAGACTAAGTCTGGCCACTACAACATCAGTCAGTACTTGTAACCAAGACTAAGTCTGGCCACTACAACATCAGTCAGTACTTGTAACCAAGACTAAGTCTGGTCACTACAACATCAGTCAGTACTTGTAACCAAGACTAAGTCTGGCCACTACAACATCAGTCAGTACTTGTAACCAAGACTAAGTCTGGCCACTACAACATCAGTCAGTACTTGTAACCAAGACTAAGTCTGGTCACTACAACATCAGTCAGTACTTGTAACCAAGACTAAGTCTGGCCACTACAACATCAGTCAGTACTTGTAACCAAGACCAAGTCTGGCCACTACAACATCAGTCAGTACTTGTAACCAAGACTAAGTCTGGCCACTACAACATCAGTCAGTACTTGTAAGCAAGCCTAAGTCTGGCCACTACAACATCAGTCAGTCTCTTCACATTGCAAGTTGCTCCATAAACATACTTATCTACGTTCATGTTATCATAGTGGGTTATAGATCTACTCAGGCTTCTAACTGCATTCCTATAACAATCATTTTCATTACTTACTTCTCCTAATATTATTCCTAATGCTAGACACAGTTATACCGAAGTTATATTCTACATTCTCCTTCTGGGTACTCTTAGATTTTTAGATTTTGCCACCGAAGTGGCTAGTTTATTGTGCCGCCCATATCCATCCTGTGGACGGTAGCGCGAGAGCATATGGATACACAAAAGGCCTAGGAAATAGGCTCCAAAGGGTTAACAGGAATACATATGGATTTATATCTACATATCTATAGTTCACTTATCTGTTAGAAGCAAATTTAGGAAATTTGCTTAGTATATCTGGTATCTTATTTTCATTAATAAGATATCTTGACGTCACATAGGTTATTATACTGTCTGTCTCTGTATTCTTCAATAAGTGGACAATTAAGCACATAGTGTTCAAGACAGTGACCATATGCCTGATCACATAATTTACATTTAGTTTGATCATCATCTGTGTGTCTCCCAAACTGCCAGAAGTACTTGTAACCAAGACTAAGTCTGGCCACTACAACATCAGTCAGTACTTGTAACCAAGACTAAGTCTGGCCACTACAACATCAGTCAGTACTTGTAACCAAGACTAAGCCTGGCCACTATATCAGTCAGTACTTGTAACCAAGCCTAAGCCTGGCCACTACAACATCAGTCAGTCTGTTCACATTGCAAGTTGCTCCATAAACATACTTATCTACGTTCATGTTATCATAGTGGGTTATAGATCTACTCAGGCTTCTAACTGCATTCCTATAACAATCATTTTCATTATTTACTTCTCTCCTAATATTATTCCTAATGCTAGACACAGTTATACCAAAGTTATATTCTACATTCTCCTTCTGGGTACTCTTCTTGGCTAACATATCAACTTTATCATGGAGTAATCCAATGTGTGATGGGATCCATAGCAATTGTACATTAATTCCTTTGTCCCTAATTTTGAGTATCTATACCTGGCTTCCCCAATGAGCATGTTGTTGGAGTCATTATATGAGCCAAGAGCCTTCAATGATGACATAGAATCAGTAATGATGATAGAGTCAAGCTCAGTGTCATAGGTTAGCTTTAGCGCCATTAGGATTGCAAACAATTCAGTTTGCAGTGTAGACGCCCAGTTGTTAATTCTTATGCCTAACTCAACAAATTTATTATCGTTCTTAACTAGGGAGGTGGCAACAAGAGCAGATGCAGCCCTGCCAAAAGACTCCTGTTTAGATCCATCAGTGTATATAACTTGTGATAACTTGTTACTACCAGCTAGGTGAGAAATTTCTTCTTGAGCAGTTGCTCTAACAAGAGATTTAAGGAAGGGATTACTAGCAATGAGCTTCTTGGGAGGGACTTGTAGGTATGTGATATTAAATGAACACATCTTCCATGGAGGGGTGAAATGCTCTTGTTGCCTACAGTGATACAGTTCATGCAGGTTATAAAACTTAATGCAATTGCACGTTTTCACAATCCATTTAGATCTGTGTGTATTTACCTCTAGACACTTGGTAAGATTCACTGTGACAGTGTCTGGTTCGTTTCTCAACATTCTAATACCGAGTACAGTGTTAATTTCAACAATCCTATCACTGATACTAGAAATACCAAGCTCCTTCCTCATGTTAAGAACTTTTGTAGATCTGGGACAGCCAAGAATAATCCTGAGAGCTTCATTTTGCATTAACTCCAAGGGTCGGAGAGAACTTTCTCTAGCTAATATCAACATGGGAGCAGCATAATCAATTAAGGACCTAACATAGGCTATGTACATCATTCTCACGATTCTCACATTAGCACCATAGTTGGGGTTGTAGCCAGCAACATTAGCACCATAGTTGGGATTGTAGCCAGCAACATTAGCACCATAGTTGGGACTGTAGCCAGCAACAGCTTTGAGAGCATTTAGCCTAGCTTTACATTTCTTGTTTAGTTGTGGTATAGTGGATTTGTTAAAGGGTACATCTACACCAAGATATCTGTAAGTTTTAACGTAGCTAATGATTTCACCCTGCAAATAGATGGATGGGGGATGTCGTTTGGTTGTTAATATCTTAGTTTTAGAGGAAGATATTATGAGGCCTAGTCGATTACGAATTTCTTGAACTTCATTAAGAATGGTATTCATCTTCTTATGCCCTGTTGTATGGATCATGATATCATCAGCATAGCTTATAGCTATATGTTTAGGTGAGGCAGGTAGAGCATTTAGGAGAGCATTAATCAGAATATTAAATAGCATGGGACTAAGAACTCCTCCCTGCGGTGTACCTAAAGACATTTCTTTAGAATCACTTCTGAAGCCTTGGTAAAGGACAGAGGATACTCTATTTGACAGGTATCCTATTATCCAGCAGAGTAAGCTACCACCAATACTCTTCTTGGCTAACTTATCAACTTTATCATGAAGGAGTAATCCAATGTGTGATGGGATCCATAGCAATTGTACATTAATTCCTTTGCTTGACATATGCAAGACATCACCATCCCTGTAGAAGCAGTTATTAGATGTACTAGTCATTATATTTTGTTGTTGCAGAAGTACTATGAAGATTCTATGTTCAATAAAGCCTAGAGATAAGGCCTGTGTTTCTATCACAACAATTTATTGAACATAGAATCCTGGGCTACCTGGTGGTGATCCTGCGCTAGACTACATCACAACATGGAGCGTTTACTGAAACCTGAGAGGCTAGACTGTGACCCCAGCTTATCAACGGCTGCTCAGGAATGGAAGCACTGGTTTAAGACTTTCGAAAACTTCTTGGGAGCCCTTCCTAAAGAAGATCTAGATAAACTAAGTCTGCTCATCAATTTTGTGTCACCTAAGATATATGAGGCTATTTCTGAGTGTAATACCTATGAAGATGCTATCAAAACCCTCAAGTCTCAGTATATTAAACCTACAAATGAAATCTTTGCACCCCATCGCCTTGCAACTCGCCGCCAGCAGATTGATGAGTCCTTAGAGGAATACCTTCAAGCACTGAAAATTTTAGGTAAGGACTGTCACTTCCAAGCAGTGACAGCTGCTCAGTATTGTGAAGAGTCCATCAGGGATGCTTTTATCAGTGGCCTGCAATCACCAATAATAAGGCAGCTTTTATTGGAGAATAAAACTCTCGACTTAGCCGCTGCCTTTGACCAGGCAAGAGCTCTAAATTCAGCCCAGAATAATTCTGAAGTATACAGTACCGCTCAGCCTTCTCGAGTGTAAAGTGCTGCAATTCCAGACCAAGACTCTTGCAATGAAGTTACTGTGGAACCTGCCTCAGTGACAGCAGCAGCAGGTACGGTGTGTTTCTTTTGTGGTTTTTCAAGACATCCACGTCCAAAGTGTCCTGCTCGTGAAGCAATGTGCCATAAATGCCACAAGAAAGGTCACTTTGCTAAAGTATGTCGTGCTAATGCATCAACAAGAGCTAGTGCCTCCACACATTCCAGTGACCATGCGACACTAGCAACAGTGACTTCTGCGGCTACTCCAAATTCACTGTCGAAGGCAGTTGTGAAAGTATTCATCAAAGGAACAGAAGTAGATGGTCTTATTGATAGTGGCAGCTCAGAGAGTTTCATCAACCTTGACTTAGTTAAACGCCACTCCTTGACTGTACATCACTCATCAGGTACCGTTTCCATGGCATCAACATCTCTCTCTATTCAGACCTTAGGGTTTTGTAAGGTAAATCTCAGAGTTAATGGAAAGGATTATCAAGATGTACATTTAGCTATTCTGCCACAACTGTGCTCTGATGTTATCCTTGGTCAGGACTTTCAGAAGCTGCATGGTAGTGTCACCTTAACATATGGAGGTGAACTGCCTCCTCTTGTTGTCAGTGGACTTAGCACTTTAAGGGTAGACCCATCAAAGCTGTTTGCAAATCTTACGGCGGATTGCCATCCTATATCAGCTAAGTCACGCCGCTATTCTTATGAGGATCGGATGTTCATTGAGAAAGAAACTCAGAGGCTGCTGAAGGAGGGTACTATATAACCGAGTAATTCCCCTTGGCGTGCACAGGTTGTTGTTGTTAAAGATGATTATAGGAAACGGAGACTGGCTATCGATTATTCTGAGACAATCAACAAATTTACACTTCTTGATGGGTACCCTCTACCTCGAATTGATGATACAGTGAACAAAATTGCTCAGTACTATGTGTTTAGCACAATTGATATACAGAGTGCCTATCAGGAATGAAGATAAACCATACACAGCGTTTCAGGCTAGTGATGGCCTGTATCAGTTTACCAGAGTCCCTTTTGGAGTCACCAATGGGGTAGCTGCTTCCAATGAATTATGGATTCGCTCATTCAGGAAGAGCAGCTCATGGGAACTTATGCGTATTTAGATAATGTTACCATTTGTGGCAAGACCCAGGAGGAACATGATGCAAACCTTGATAAGTTTTTGGAAGCCGCCAAGAAGAAAAATATCAGTTACAATGAGGAAAAGTGCACTTTTTCAACTAAAAGGCTTAGCATCCTTGGTTATGTAGTGGAAGGAGGTTCAATATTCCCAGACCCTGAACGACTACGACCTCTACGGGAACTTCCAATGCCTCAAGACAAAAAGTCACTCCGAAGAACTCTTGGTCTCTTTGCTTATTACTCACGATTGATCTACAACTATTCAAGTAAAGTCCGCCCAGTGAGTGCTACCACATTTCCTGTGACAAAGGAAGCAGAAGCCGCTTTCCATACTCTCAAACAGGACATTGAAAACTCAGTAGTTCAAGCCATTGATGAGTCCCTACCATTCGAAGTGGAAACGGATGCATCTGACATTGCCATTGCTGCAGTCTTATCTTATGCAGGACGACCAGTAGCCTTCTTTTCGAGAACTTTTCAAGGATCAGAGAAATGTTACGCTGCTGTAGAAAAGGAAGCCCAGGCCATCATAGAAGCAGTTCGCCACTGGAGGCATTATTTAACTGGTAGATATTTCACCATAAGGACTGACCAACGGTCCGTGATGTATATGTTCGACAAGAAGCACAAAAGTAGGATAAAGAATGACAAGATATTACGCTGGAGGATGGAACTATCGTGTTATGACTTTGATATTCTGTACCGACCGGGTCAAGAGAACATCTCACCTGATGCATTCTCTAGGTCCCACTGTGGAGCAGCCTGTCATGATTTGCAATCACTCTCAGCGCTCCACAAGGCTTTGTGTCACCCAGGAGTTACACGCCTGTACCATTTTGTCAAATCAAAGAACATGCCCTACTCAGTGGAAGATGTGCGACAAGTGATCAGAGCATGCAGAGTATGTGCAGAGTGCAAGCCAAACTTTCATCAGCCAGAGAAGATTCATCTCATAAAATCCACCCAGCCTTTCGAGAGACTGAATATAGATTTCAAAGGACCTCTACCAAGCACAAATCAGAATAGGTATTTCCTTAACATAGTAGATGAATATTCAAGGTTTCCCTTTGTGTTCCCCTGTGCAAATATGACTGCTTCAACTGTTATTAGTTGTCTTTCACAGTTGTTCTCTATTTTTGGCATGCCAGCTTATATCCATTCAGACAGGGGATCCTCGTTCATGACTAACGAACTTCAGGAGTTTTTGGCTAGCAAAGGTATTGCCTGCAGCAGAACAACAAGCTACAACCCTCAAGGCAATGGTCAAGTGGAGCGGTTCAATGGTACTATATGGAAGGCAGTTACAATGACATTGAAGTCGCACAATCTACCTGTTCAACACTGGCAAACTGTCCTACCTGATGCTCTTCACTCTATTAGATCACTGCTGTGCACAGCTACTAATGCAACCCCTCATGAAAGTTATTATTATTATAATCAAAAAGAAGCGCCAAGCCATCCCCTCATGAAAGACTCCTCAACTATTCACGTCGTTCCTCTACGGGAGCCTCCGTGCCCACTTGGTTATGTCATCCTGGACCCGTTCTCCTGAAGAGTCACCGCAGGATGAACAAGACGGATCCTTTAGTGGAAGAGGTAGAGCTCCTGCAAGCTATTCCACATTACGCCCACATTAGCTACCAAAATGGTGAAGAGACTACAGTATCTACAAGACATTTAGCCCCAGTTGAAATCCAGATTAGTGTGGAATCTCAAGATACACCAATAGATGTGAAAGATGCTTCGTTTTCTCCTGGAAAGCCCGTTGAGACTACCCCTACGGAAATAGAGGATTCTGCTCCAGCAGTTAGTCAAACCCTGCTGGAAAATATTGAACCTGGTGAAGAGGCTCAAGGTCTACGAAGGTCGGGACGTGTACGTCGCCCACCTAACAGTTTGGGAGATTACTGTCTCTGATATTTTAGAAGTGGGAGATTGTAGTGATACTGCTCCTGTGGGAAGCATCAGCAGCAGGATAATACTGCACCACCTCTCGGGGCCCTTAACAACAACAACAGTTGGGTGTGTGTCATGGCCGCCAACACACGGTGTTCACCTAGCAGTAAGTAGGTACCTGGGTGTTAGTTACACCTGGTGTCAGTGTTCACCTAGCAGTAAGTAGGTACCTGGGTGTTAGTTACACTTGGTGTCAGTGTTCACCTAGCAGTAAGTAGGTACCTGGGTGTTAGTTACACCTGGTGTCAGTGTTCACCTAGCAGTAAGTAGGTACCTGGGTGTTAGTGTTCACCTAGCAGTAAGTAGGTACCTGGGTGTTAGTTACACTTGGTGTCAGTGTTCACCTAGCAGTAAGTAGGTACCTGGGTGTTAGTTACACCTGGTGTCAGTGTTCACCTAGCAGTAAGTAGGTACCTGGGTGTTAGTTACACTTGGTGTCAGTGTTCACCTAGCAGTAAGTAGGTACCTGGGTGTTAGTTACACCTGGTGTCAGTGTTCACCTAGCAGTAAGTAGGTACCTGGGTGTTAGTTACACTTGGTGTCAGTGTTCACCTAGCAGTAAGTAGGTACCTGGGTGTTAGTTACACTTGGTGTCAGTGTTCACCTAGCAGTAAGTAGGTACCTGGGTGTTAGTTACACCTGGTGTCAGTGTTCACCTAGCAGTAAGTAGGTACCTGGGTGTTAATTACACCTGGTGTCAGTGTTCACCTAGCAGTAAGTAGGTACCTTAGTGTTAGTTACACCTGGTGTCAGTGTTCACCTAACAGTAAGTAGGTACCTGGGTGTTACACCTGGTGTCAGTGTTCACCTAGCAGTAAGTAGGTACCTTAGTGTTAGTTACACCTTCTGTCAGTGTTCACCTAGCAGTAAGTAGGTACCTTAGTGTTAGTTACACCTTCTGTCAGTGTTCACCTAGCAGTAAGTAGGTACCTGGGTATTAGGTAACTGGTGTGGGTGGCATCCTGGGGGACAAAAGTGACATAATTTGCCAGAAATGCTGTACATAAGTAGGAACTCCACAGTATGTTCTGGTGTCAGTTATGGTCTGTATAAGTTGTATCATGTGATGCTCCAAGTAAACAACATTAATTAAGATACTGCTAGACTGTAATAAGATAAAATAAGATAAAATAATAAGATAAAATAAGATAAATAATAAGATAAAATAAGATAAAATAAGATAAAATAATAAGATAAAATAAGGACTACATTAGAAATAAGTTACTTTGACATTTTTTAGTTATCTTGGTGGGTAATTTATATTATATATCATAACTCTACTTGTGTCTATATAAACTTATTTATTTAAATAAACTTATTAATACACTTATTTAACTTATTTACTTAAACTTATTAATATGCTTATTTAACTTATTTACTTATTAATACACTTATTTAACTTATTTACTTATTAATATACTTATTTAACTTATTTACTTATTAATACACTTATTTAACTTATTTACTTAAACTTATTAATATACTTATTTAACTTATTTACTTATTAATACACTTATTTAACTTATTTACTTATTAATACACTTATTTAAGTTGTCAAGGGAAAGAGGGCAAGAGTTGCCATGTATTAATTGTGACTTAAGTGCTCTTGATCCAGGGAACTTGCAGCTACCTTTTATACCCACATATCACACCTCATTAACGCCCCTCACCCCTCTGGGGGTGCACCGCCCCTACAGGTTTACCGTCTGGCCATAAATCACTAAAATAATTGAAGAAGTTGGCACCCCTGTAGAGGTGCGCGCGTGCGCGTGCGCACTCAGAAAAAACATCAGTGGTGGGGAAACTTTGTGTCAGGAATCACGTACAAAGTACAGTGAATAACGTACAAAGTACAGTGAATAACGTACAAAGTACAGTGAATAACGTACAAAGTACAGTGAATAACGTACAAAGTACAGTGAATCACGTACAAAGTACAGTGAATCACGTACAAAGTACAGTGGACCCCCGGTTAACGATATTTTTTCACTCCAGAAGTATGTTCAGGTGCCAGTACTGACCAAATTTGTTCCCATAAGGAATATTGTGAAGTAGATTAGTCCATTTAAGACCCCCAAACATACACGTACAAACGCACTTACATAAATACACTTACATAATTGGTCGCATTCGGAGGTAATCGTTATGCGGGGGTCCACTGTACAGTGAATCATGTACAAAGTACAGTGAATCACGTACAAAGTACAGTGAATAATGTACAAAGTACAGTGAATAATGTACAAAGTACAGTGAATAATGTACATAAGACTTGTTAATAGTGTAGGAATACTTGTGAGTGGCGGGTTTATTAATGGTTTATTGTTATAACAGGTTGTGAGTGGCGGGTTTATTAATGGTTTATTGTTATAACAGGTTGTGAGTGGCGGGTTTATTAATGGTTTATTGTTATAACAGGTTGTGAGTGGCGGGTTTATTAATGGTTTATTGTTATAACAGGTTGTGAGTGGTGGGTTTATTAATGGTTTATTGTTATAACAGGTTGTGAGTGGCGGGTTTATTAATGGTTTATTGTTATAACAGGTTGTGAGTGGCGGGTTTATTAATGGTTTATTGTTATAACAGGTTTATTAATGGTGTCTGGTTTATTGTTATAACAGGTTTATTAATGGTGTCTGGTTTATTATAACGTTTATTGTTATAACGGGTTTATTGTTATAACTGGTTTATTATAACTGGTTTATTGTTATAACTGGTTTATTATAACTGGTTTATTGTTATAACTGGTTTATTATAACTGGTTTATTGTTATAACTGGTTTATTATAACTGGCTTATTGTTATAACTGGTGTATTACAGCTGGTTTATTGTTATAACTGGTTTATTATAACTGGTTTATTGTTATAACTGGTTTATTATAACTGGTTTATTGTTATAACTGGTTTATTATAACTGGTTTATTGTTATAACTGGTGTATTACAGCTGGTTTATTGTTATAACTGGTTTATTGTTATAACTGGTGTATTACAGCTGGTTTGTTATAACTGATTTATTATAACTGGTTTGTATATTATAACTGGTTTATTATAGCTGGTTTATTTCTTATAACTGGTTTATTTATTGTTATAACTGGTTTATTTATTGTTATAGCTGGTTTGTTAGAACTGGTTTATTGTTATAGCTGGAGTTTACCTGGAGAGAGTTCCGGGGGTCAACGCCCCCGCGGCCCGGTCTGTGACCAGGCCTCCTGGTGGATCAGAGCCTGATCAACCAGGCTGTTGCTGCTGGCTGCACGCAAACCAACGTACGAGCCACAGCCCGGCTGATCAGGAACTGACTTTAGGTGCTTGTCCAGTGCCAGCTTGAAGACTGCCAGGGGTTTGTTGGTAATCCCCCTTATGTATGCTGGGAGGCAGTTGAACAGTCTCGGGCCCCTGACACTTATTGTATGGTCTCTTAACGTGCTAGTGACACCCCTGCTTTTCATTGGGGGGATGTTGCATCGTCTGCCAAGTCTTTTGCTTTCGTTGTGAGTGATTTTCGTGTGCAAGTTCGGTACTAGTCCCTCTAGGATTTTCCAGGTGTATATAATCATGTATCTCTCCCTCCTGCGTTCCAGGGAATACAGGTTTAGGAACCTCAAGCGCTCCCAGTAATTGAGGTGTTTTATCTCCGTTATGCGTGCCGGGAAGGTTCTCTGTACATTTTCTAGGTCAGCAATTTCACCTGTCTTGAAAGGTGCTGTTAGTGTGCAGCAATATTCCAGCCTAGATAGAACAAGTGACCTGAAGAGTGTCATCATGGCTTGGCCTCCCTAGTTTTGAAGGTTCTCGTTATCCATCCTGCGATTGATATAATGTTATGGTCCTTGAAGGTGAGATCCTCCGACATGATCACTCCCAGGTCTTTGACGTTGGTGTTTCGCTCTATTTTGTGGCCAGAATTTGTTTTGTACTCTGATGAAGATTTAATTTCCTCGTGTTTACCATATCTGAGTAATTGAAATTTCTCATCGTTGAACTTCATATTGTTTTCTGCAGCCCACTGAAAGATTTGGTTGATGTCTGCCTGGAGCCTTGCAGTGTCTGCGATGGAAGACACTGTCATGCAGATTCGGGTGTCATCTGCAAAGGAAGACACGGTGCTGTGGCTGACATCCTTGTCTATGTCAGATATAAGGATGAGGAACAAGATGGGAGCGAGTACTGTGCCTTGTGGAACAGAGCTTTTCACCGTAGCTGCCTCGGACTTTACTCTGTTGACTACTACTCTCTGTGTTTTGTTAGTGAGGAAATTATAGATCCATCGACCGACTTTTCCTGTTATTCCTTTAGCATGCATTTTGTGCGCCATTACGCCATGGTCACATTTGCCGAAGGCTTTTGCAAAGTCTGTATATATTACATCTGTGAGAGTAAGACACATATGCAACATCTGGGTATCTTTATTGTAGACGTTTCGCCATCCAGTGGCTTTATCAATACAAATTCTAGGACATAACTTGAAGACAGTAGAACTATGTACAGAAGATGAGGTAATCAGTCCCTCAACCTAGGAGTAGGTGCGAACAGCACCATAGTCGTGGAGATTCTCCACGACTATGGTGCTGTTCGCACCTACTCCTAGGTTGAGGGACTGATTACCTCATCTTCTGTACATAGTTCTACTGTCTTCAAGTTATGTCCTAGAATTTGTATTGATAAAGCCACTGGATGGCGAAACGTCTACAATAAAGATACCCAGATGTTGCACATGTGTCTTACTCTCATCTTGTCGGTATTATATACCATTCGTACACATATATTACATCTGCATTCTTTTTGTCTTCTAGTGCATTTAGGACCTTGTCGTAGTGATCCAATAGTTGAGACAGACAGGGGCGACCTGTTCTAAATCCATGTTGCCCTGGGTTGTGTAACTGATGGGTTTCTAGATGGGTGTGTGTGAATTCTCGTAAGAGCTGCCTCCTGGAGTTACCACTGCAACAATATTATTTTCTATATTCCTCCATTTTAGGTGCCTTAAGTTGAAATCCCCCAGGAGCAAGATGTTGGGTGCAGGAGCTGGCAGATTTTCCAGACAGTGGTCAAGTTTTAACAGCTGTTCCTGGAATTGCTGGGATGTTGCATCCGGAGGCTTGTAGACTACCACAATGACTAGGTTTTGGTTCTCGATCTTTACTGCTAAAACTTCCACTACATCATTTGAGGCATTAAGCAGTTCTGTGCAAATGAGTGACTCTGCAACGTACAGGCCAACCCCCCCCCTTTTGCCTGTTCACTCTGTCACATCTGTATAGGTTGTAACCTGGGATCCATATTTCATTGTCCAAGTGATCCTTTATGTGGGTCTCAGTGAAAGCCGCGAACACTGCCTTTGCCTCTGCAAGCAGTCCACGGATGAAAGGTATTTTGTTGTTCGTTGCTGGTTTTAGACCCTGTATATTTGCAAAAAAGAATGTCATCAGATTGGTGGTATTGGTGGTACTAGGGGGGACTTTTTTTTCTGGCATTAGTATCTGTATCTGTTGGTTTGGAGTGGAGGCCATCGACTGTGGTTCCACTCCAGGAATGACTGGATTTTTAGTCATTGACTTGTGTGGGTGGCATCCTGTGTGTTAGTCAATGACTGGTGTGGGTAAGATAAGATAAGATAAGATAAGATTCAGGACGCCACCCACACCACTCGACTAACACATAGGATGCCACCCACGCCAGTCATTGACTAACACCCAGGATGCCACTCACACCAGTCATTGACTAACACACAGGATGCCACCCACACCAGTCGACTAACACATAGGATGCCACCCACGCCAGTCATTGACTAACACACAGGATGCCACCCACACCAGTCATCGACTAACACCCAGGATGCCACCCACACCAGTCATCGACTAACACCCAGGATGCCACCCACACCAGTCATTGACTAACACAGGATGCCACCCACACCAGTCATCGACTAACACACAGGATGCCACCCACGCCAGTCATCGACTAACACACAGGATGCCACCCACACCAGTCCACTAAAGCACAGGTACCCATTTAACTGATGGGTGAACATAGACAACCGGTGTAAAGAAACACGTTTAATGTTTCAACCTTGGCTGGGAATCAAACCTGGACCCTCACTGTGTGAAACCACCTGTTACCACCATGACACGGGGCACTGTGCCTAAGTTGTCCTAGTTAATCTCCACACTACTGTAAGTTTATTTACTTACAAGTACACATAAATACAGTTACACAAATTAGCATACAATGTTTGAAGCTAGCATTATAGGTGACCTTAAAAATAGGCTGAAAATTGTCTAGATTTAAGTAGTTATTATGTACTAGGATTAGTCTGCCCGATATGCCCCAGCATGATAGTGACTTTCTTTGTACTTAGCAAACCAAAATTGTAATTACACGTTGTAAGTAAGTAATTATTCAGGTATACACAAATACGGTTACATAGATTATCATACAAGACTGTTCAACTGCCTCCCAGCATACATAAGGGGGATTACCAATAGACCCCTGACTGTCTTCAAGACCCCTGGTTGTCTTCAAGACCCCTGGCTGTCTTCAAGACCCCTGGTTGTCTTCAAGACCCCTGGCTGTCTTCAAGACCCCTGGTTGTCTTCAAGACCCCTGGCTGTCTTCAAGACCCCTGGTTGTCTTCAAGACCCCTGGTTGTCTTCAAGACCCCTGGTTGTCTTCAAGACCCCTGGTTGTCTTCAAGACCCCTGGTTGTCTTCAAGACCCCTGGTTGTCTTCAAGACCCCTGGTTGTCTTCAAGACCCCTGGCTGTCTTCAAGACTCCTGGTTGTCTTCCCCTGGTTGTCTTCAAGACCCCTGGTTGTCTTCAAGACCCCTGGTTGTCTTCAAGACCCCTGGTTGTCTTCAAGACCCCTGGTTGTCTTCAAGACCCCTGGTTGTCTTCAAGACCCCTGGTTGTCTTCAAGACCCCTGGTTGTCTTCAAGACCCCTGGCTGTCTTCAAGACCCCTGGTTGTCTTCAAGCAGGCACTGGACAGGCACCTAAAGTCAGTACCTGACCAGCCGGGCTGTGGTTGGTACATTGGACTGTGTGCGGCTAGTAATAACAGCCTGGTTGATCAGGCCCTGGTCCACCATGAGGCCTGGTCACAGAACGGGCCACGAGGGCGTTGACCCCCGGAACTATCTCCAGGTATACTCCAGGTATACACAGCAGCATATGTGTAGAGAACCTGGGATAACCTAAAAAAGTCAGTGACTTATTTCCATTGGCCAGTAGGCCTGCTGCAGTGCTCCTCCAATCTTATATTCATACGTTTCTGTACAGTAGAACCCGCATATGCAGAGATTCGGTTTCTACAGTTTCGGTTATCCACGGTTTACCGTGGCCTGAACATATCCTTAATTTAGCTTAATAATGTTGGTAAGACATGACAGTAGTGATGGTGGCAGTTGTTCAGAGTCTAAGACAAGCCATCAAGTGCTTCTCATTAGTAAAAAAGTGATAATTCTCCACTTACTGTGTGTAATTTATCAATTAAACTTCATCATAGGTATGTATGTAAGTGAGAAACAACTTAGTCGTATCCTGAGTTTCAAACTTTCTTCGTTCCAGAAGGCTGTTCAAGTGCCGTTACTGAATGAATTTGTTCCCATAAGGAATAATGTAAATTAGATTAGTCAGTTTCAGACCCCAAAAATACACTTACAGAGGCACGGACAATAATACACTTACATAATTGGTCGAGTTGGGAGCTGTTCAAAACTCGGGGTACCACTGTATGTGCATATGGTTGGGTACTATCTGTGGTTTTGGGCATCCATGGTAGGTCTTGGAAGATATCCCTCATGGGTATAGGGAGACTACTGTAGTCTTATCATTACAGGCCTATCAGAATGTGGGAGCCAAGATACAAGAGGACCTATCAGAAGCACCGGTGATCATAGGGGTGAAGCAGGTGCCCATTGATCAGCTTATACCAAACAGAACGTACTGTTTCTTCTCTCACACTATTAAAGCCCAGGAAGCCAACATGCCGCTCCTTGATGCTATTTTAGAGAAGGTAAGATCACATAATATTTGTTAGCATTTTTTACCTGGGGAGGGTTATCTCTACACATATGCTGCTATGTATGATAATTCTATGTAACTGTATTGTGTATACCTGAATAAATTTACTTACTTACTTACCCAGGATAACCTGGGGTGGGGAGGGTTAGCCACCCAGGATAACCTGGGGTGGGGAGGGTTAGCTACCCAGGATAACCCAGAATAGGGAGAGTTAGCCACCCAGGATAACCCAGGGTAGGGAGTGTTAGCCAGCCAGGATAATCCAGGGTAAGGAGAGTTAGCTACCCAGGATAACCCAGGGTAGGGAGTGTTAGCTACCCAGGATAACCCAGGATAGGGAGAGTTAGCCACCCAGGATAACCCAGGGTAGGGAGTGTTAGCCAGCCAGGACAATCCAGGGTAAGGAGAGTTAGCTACCCAGGATAACCCAGGGTAGGGAGTGTTAGCCACCCAGGATAACCCAGGGTAGGGAGAGTTATCCACCCAGGATAAGGAGTGTTAGCCAGCCAGGATAATCCAGGGTAAGGAGAGTTAGCTACCCAGGATAACCCAGGGTAGGGAGAGTTAGCCACCCAGGATAACCCAGGGTAGGGAGAGTTAGCCACCCAGGATAACCCAGGGTAGGGAGAGTTAGCCACCCAGGATAACCCAGGGTAGGGAGAGTTAGCCACCCAGGATAACCCAAGAAAGTCAGTGGGTCATCGAGGACTGTTTGTCTTACATATTTCCATTGTGGTTCTTCAATCTTGTCCCCCAGGATGCCACCCACAATGGTCACTGCTAGGTGAACAGTGACAGCAGGTTTAAGGTGACTAACACCCAGGTACCTACTTACTGCTAGGTGAACAGTGACAGCAGGTGTCTTAAGGAAACACGACCTACTGTTTCCACCCGTACCGCGAATCAACCCCCGGACCTCAGTGTGTGAGCTGAGAAATTCACAGTATTTTGTGTTTTCAGAACATCCGGTTGCTGGACTACGAGCATATGTGTGACAGGCAAGGCCAGCGTGTGGTGTGGTGGCGATTTGCTGGGCAAGTATGAACCCGCTGGAGTTGCTGGCATGATCAACATTCTTAATGGACTTGGTCTTTGTCTCCTAATACTTGGGCATCACACACCCTTCATGGTATGCTACTACTTGGGCATCACACACCCTTTGTGGTATGTTCCTAGCACTTGGGCATCACACACCCTTCATGGTATGTTCCTAGCACTTGGGCATCACACACACTTCATGGTATGCCATTACAAATACCCCTGCACGATGGGCAATACTCTACTGGCAGTAGTGTACTGACAATAAGTTCTGTCAGTCTTATTATCAGTAACTGCTATAATAATACAAATAATTAGTATAATCAGTAAATATTGAATCAGTTGATTCCTACAGCACATTGGACCCGCCCATAATTACCGCAACACAGAGATGGCAAGACAGTCAATTCGTGACACCGGCTATGAAATTTCGCTGGGCATGATGCCGAAATCCATTGGTTCTCTGATGTTCATCTTCACCGGCACCGGGAACGTGTCACAGGGGGCCCAGGAGATAGTTCAGGAGCTGCCCCGTGAGTATGTCTCTGTGAAGGCGTTGAAGAAAGTCACTGAACATGGAGGTAAGTCATTAGATGAATCTGAAACTCCTGAACGAAAGGACCGGATAGGGATTCAAACTGCTGTACATGGGGTGAGTAATGATGAGTGACCTAACTGGTCACACCTCCACCACTAACTGGTCACACCACCACCACTAACTGGTCACACCTCCACCACTAACTGGTCACACCTCCACCACTAACTGGTCACAGACTGTACCATGATTACTGGATGAAGGTTCAAACCTACACCACTAACCGGGCACAGACAAAGTTAAATGTTTATTTCAGCTTAATACAATGTTCGTACAGTGATGGTTGACATGATACAAATTTGTACAGTGATGGTTGACATGATACAATGTTTGTACAGTGATGGGTGACATGATACAATGTACAGTGATGGGTGACATGATAGTGCTTGTACAGTGATGATTGACATGATAGTGCTTGTACAGTGATGGGTGACATGATATAATGTAGTGATGGGTGATATGATACAATGTTTGTACAGTGATGGGTGACATGATACAGTGCTTGTACAATGATGGGTGACATGATACAATGTTTGTACAGTGATGGGTGACATGATACAATGTACAGTGATGGTTGACATGATACAATGTGTGTACAGTGATGGTTGACATGATGCAATGTGTGTACAGTGATGGTTGACATGATACAGTGCTTGTACAATGATGATTGGCATGATAGTGATTGTACAGTGATGGGTGACATGATACAGTGCTTGTACAGTGATGGTTGACATGATAGTGCTTGTACAATGATGGGTGACATGATACAGTGCTTGTACAGTGATGGGTGACATGATACAGTGCTTGTACAATGATGGGTGACATGATAAGTAAGTAAGTAAGTAAGTTTATTCAGGTATACACAAATACAGTTACATAGAATTATCATACATAGCAGCATATGTGTAGAGAACCTGGGATAACCCAAAAAAGTCAGAGTGACTTATTTCCATTGGGGTCCTTTGATACAGTGCTTGTACAGTGATGGTTAACATGTTACAGTGCTTGTACAGTGATGGGTGACATTTAGGTGTGCAAGCAGGAAGCTCATAGTCATGCAGAGCATTTTGGGTTCAATTTACAATATTTTGACTTTACAACAGTTCGACTTACGAGAGTTCAACTTTACGATGGTGTAGCAGCAATTACTTTGGAGATGAAACTTAAGATAATTACACGACATGAAGGTAACTTGTATTCATTCATTTACTTTTTAATACTGGTACAGCCTCTCCTCACTTAACGATGGAGTTCCATTCATGAGACCACATCATTAAACAAATTCGTCGCTAAGTGAGGAGCATATTATAATGGTAGTGGGTTTGTGTCAACCAATACAGCAGTGTACTGTATATTGTAATAAACAGAAGAGAGGAAATCAGCTCTAATATACATTATTTAGGTATGAATACTGGTCAGAGAGCCCATTGTAAGTCCGAGGCATCGGTAAAGGAGTACGTCGCTAAGTGAGGAGAGGCTGTATTTAGTTAGTTACAGTAATTATTTGTTTATTTACTGATTGAATGACAGTAGTTATTAATTTGTTATTTATTTAGCATATCATATTTATATTCTCCTATGACATTTTCAACTTACGATGGGTTCGTTAGAACATAATCCCATCGTAAGTCAAGGAGCACCTTCCTGTGCCTTTAACAGTGATGTTTCTACTGTTGGTGCAATTCTAAACTTTTGATCATGTTGGTGCTTGAAAATAAAGAATGAGCTAGTGTTTTGGTTGTAAGAATTGTTTAGCATGATAAATAATTATAATAATAATAATAATAATAATAATAATAATAATAATCTTTATTTCTGCAAGTTCATGTACAGTAAATCCTTGACTTAAAAACACCTCGAGAATCTCGTGTATTGTCTATAATATTCATTATAGAGGAAGTCTTCAACTTAGAACACATTGGGGACTTTCTGTATTGTGTATAATAATGATATTATACACAATACAGCTAGCCCTCCACTTTCACGAGCTTCAAATATTCACAAATGCCCAGCCGCCCAATCATAACATGTATATACAATATTTTATGAAGTTTTCATGTGTTTTATGATTGTTCATGGTTCGGTAGGTTAAGGAAGCAATGTTGTTAGGCTAAGTAAATGCTATTATTGTATTTCGCTGCAATATATTTGCGCATCAAAACATTAGCGAGCACTACAGTATTATTATATTTCCCTACATCATATTTATGCACCAAGCATTTGCGAATTTTCAAGATTCGCGAGGTTCTTGATCCCCAACCCTTGTGAATATGGAGGGCCTCCTGTAATGATATGATACACAAGATTCTCAATATGTTTGTAAGTCAAGGACTAACTGTACAAGGTATACAGACCATAACTGACATCAGTGACATACTACTATGTGTATAGAAAATCCCTTGTTATGTAGAGCATTTCCTGCAACTTGGGTTTCTGCATTTTGCGGCTTATTAGACGCATTTTTTTCCATAAAATGTCTCCAGAAACCACCCTGCATCCTATAAACTGATGGTCAGTGACTGGGGCGGGTTATTTGTGTATCGTTCCAGTCACGGTATTGTGCCTTTTTTTATTTTGGGGTGTGGGGTGGGCTGTAGCTCTCCCAGTTATATCCGATGCTGAACCATTGAAATAAAACAAATCATAAGTTGTGAAATACAGTAATTTTGTCCCCAGGATGCGACCCACACCAGTTGGATTACTGGGTGAAGGCTCAAACCTCCATCACTAACTGGTTACAAAGCATGCCATGTTTATTTCTCCTGGGTGACTTAGTTATTTTCTTTCTGTGAGCAGCGACCAACATGTTTATTCTTGTGAGGTGAGCCGTCGTGACCACTTGGTTCGTAAAGACAGTGGACAGTAGGATGCTGTCGAATATGAAGAACATACTGAGAGATGCATCTCTGTCTTTGCTCACAAGGTCAGTATTTTTTGCTCACAAGGTCATTGTCCTGCTCACAAGGTCCTTGTCATGCTCGCATGGTCATTGTCCTGCTTACAAGGTTATTGTCCTGCTCACATGACACTCTTCAGGTCACTAGTTCTATCTAGGCTGGAATATTGCTGCACACTAACAGCACCTTTCAAGGCAGGTGAAATTGCTGACCTAGAAAATGTACAGAGAACCTTCACGGCGCGCATAACGGAGATAAAACACCTCAATTACTGGGAGCGCTTGAAGTTCCTGAACCTGTACTCCCTAGAACACAGGCGAGAGAGATACATAATTATATACACTCGGAAAATTCTAGAGGGATTAGTACCAAACTTGCACACGAAAATCACTCCCTACGAAAGCAAAAGACTCGGCAGATGATGCAACATCCCCCCAATGAAAAGCAGGGGTGTCACTAGCACGTTAAGAGACAACACAATAAGTGTCAGGGGCCCAAGTCTGTTCAACTGCCTCCCAGCATACATAAGGGAGATTACCAATAAACCCCTGGGTGTCTTCAAGCAGACTGGACAGGCACCTAAAGTCAGTACCTGACCAGCTGGGCTGTAGTTCATATGTTGGATTGCGTGCGGCCAGCAGTATCAACCTGGTTGATCAGGCCATGATCCACCATGAGGCCTGGTCACAGACCGGGCCACGGGGGTGTTGAACCCCAGAGCTCTCTCCAGGTAAACATGGTCACTGTTCTGCTCACAAGGTCATTGTCCTGCATACAAGGTTATTGTCCTGCTCACCAAATTAATTTCTTATAAGGTCATTTTCTTGGTCATAAGAACAGTTTTCTTGATTGTTTGAGACAGCCAAAATTATTAGCAAAAAACATTTTTTTTAAAGATTAAATATAAATACAGAAAACAATGACAAATAAATATAAAGCAATAATAAAATGGATAAATGAATATTTAACATCACACTTACCTTTATTGACTCTTGTTGGTGTATGGCAGACAGGTTGGAGGGGAGAGGAAGGCGAGTTTATTATGCTTCAATATGATGCTATTATCATCTCTATGGCTTATTTATCTATCACAATTCATCTAATATGACATAATAAACACTATTAATAACATAGAAACATGATATATATTCTAACATGAATAAAATATGTTATAATGTATGTGAGGAGTAAGTGGTGGAAGTGTTGTTGTTGGGTTTATAATGGCCACTGAGAGACGCCGTACATAGTGGTGGTGGAGGTGAGGCGGCAGCAGAACCCACCACCACTATCACACTTAATGTACGTAATTTGTAAATAAGAAATATTTACATAGTGGTGGTAAATAAGGTGAGGCGGCAGCAGAACCCACCACCACTATCACACTTAATGTACGTAATTTATAAATAAGAAATATTTACATTTTAATTTATAAATAAAGAAATATTTACATTGTAATTTATAAATAAGTTTATTCAGGTGTACACAAATAGTTATGTACGTAGATTATCTTACATAGCACCATGTGTGTAAAGTACCTAGGATAACCCAAAAAAGTCAGAGTGACTTACGTATTTCCATTGGGGTCCTTTTATATTTACACTTACATTTACTTTTATCTCCATGGGGAAGTGGAACAGAATTCTTCCTCCGTAAGCCATGCGTGTTGTAAGAGGCGACTAAAATGCCAGGAGCAAGGGGCTAGTAACCCCTTCTCCTGTATAAATTACTAAATTTAAAAAGAGAAACTTTCGTTTTTCTTTTTGGGTCACCCCGCCTTGGTGGGATACGGCCGGTTGGTTGAGGAAAAAAAATTTACTTTTATACTCACACTTATATTTACACTTACCTTGGAGGAGATGTTTGTTTAATTAGTTCGATGGAGGAGATGCTGGCAGAGGTTTAGGGTGGTGGAAGATACGTAGCAGGGCGGCATATGTTCAGCGGTTCTATACACATCCAACAACATTGGAGAGTTACTTTCATATCGTTTTTCTGTCGCTTACTCGCTTAACTTATTTGCTACACTGTTAATTCTACACTTTATCACTGGCTGGCACTATAGCCTTTATCGATACCTGCTGCTTTAGTATCGTACGTATCGTAGAATCACTGAATCACTGCAGAAGGCACATTCTCCTCTCTCTTCCTCCTCCACTTTGGTACTTTGCTACGAGTTTTTTTTTTTTTAATTCGCTTGTGCTTCTTTCCTTCTTTACCACAGGGCTGGCACTAGAAGCTTTCTTTGGGCCCATGGTGGTATATTTAGCAGTTACAAGCACTAACAACAATGGAATAATACAAAATATATCACATGTATGCGTGGAATCATCCTCACTGGCTTGTAAACAATGGCACACTACATGGAGTGGACGGGTGGCCGTGGCTCAGGCCGCGTGGACACGTTTGGGACGAATGCCCTTAATCAAGTTCTTGGGCGTTAGCCTAGCCAATATTTTGATGCAAAAAGTGCCGCTAACTGATTTTGCCATTAGCCAATGCGGCCGTTAACTGAGCATCCACTGTACTTGTAGTAGTCACTGACAATTATATAGCACTTGTAGTAGCCCCTGATAGTTATATAGTTTTAGTTTTAGTGATCTACTGTATCAAATGCTTTCCATAGGTTTGTGAAGAGCCCCAGAGGACATTCATTTTTTCAGTTGCTGTACAGTACGTATATAGTAATTCGAGCATCTGAGGTAGTACAATTTATGATACAATCTTACATTTTTAAGTTCGTAATTAGTTCTTTTACAGTGGTAAAATACAAATATTCTATATTTTACTCTATTATTAGCCCTTTGGAGGTTTCGGACGTACTAGTACGTCTTACGACTCAGGGTTTTTGATATACTAGTATGCCTAAATTCTAATGCCCTCAAATCTAGTGAGAGAAAGCTGGTAGGCCTACATATGAAAGAATGGGTCTATGTGGTCAGTGTGCACAGTATAAAAAAATCCTGCAGCACACAGTGCGTAATGAGAAAAAAAACTTTGACCGTGTTTTTGGATTAAAACAGCGAATTTGCACTGTATTTTCGTATGGTATTTATTGTTGTATTCTAGTTTTCTTGGTCTCATTTTATAGAATGGAAGACATATTACAGAAATTGAGATGATTTTGACTGGTTTTACAATGAAAAGTACCTTGAAATTGAGCTCAAAGTAGCAGAAATATTCGATTTTTACCAAATTTCAAAAGTAAACAAATCATGCCAAGCATCCAATACACATCAACTGGTGAGTCTAATATTCTTTCACAAGTGCGCTGATATTATTTATACCATTTCTACACTAATGCAGTAGTCTGCATAACAGTAAATCTTATTTTTTTTTTGTAAGAATAAAAATTCAAAGTGGAAAGCCAAAGAAATATAAGAGGGGCCTGGGGATGTGACTAACGAACAGAGAACTTGTTATTTTAGTGCCAGGAATGTCTTTCTTGTTTATTCTGGACCCTATTTGGAAATTGGCATCTTTTGAAATTTGTGTGAAAAGGCAAAATTGCTAAATTCTGACCACTGTATTGGATAGTTGAAATCGGTAAATGGGTGGTTTCTTGTACTCATTTGATGGAAAAAATGGAGTTCTAGCGAAATAATTATGATTTTTGTCGACTAGTACACTGGAATTGGCCGAAAATAGGGCTCAAAGTGGGCAAAATCGCTGATGCTTAAACATCGTCGAGACCGCTAACTTCGCGAGAGCATAATTCCGTAAGTTTTCCATCAAATTTCATACTTTTGGTGCCATTATGATCGGGAAAAGATTCTCTATCTTCTCATAAGAAAAAATAAATATTTTTTTTTTTTGAAATTTGGCCGACCCTGAGAACAAGTCTCTGAGAGGACCTGTCGACCCCCAAAGGGTTAATGTATGAGGTAGTACAATTTATGATACAATCAATCTATGATAACCTCAATTTATGATAACCAGTGGGACTTCTTTTTTCTCTATTGCAGTGTATATATGTTCTAGCATGTGTATAATAGCATCATTAGTATAATAGCATCATTAGCCTGAATCCAAATTGGCAGGGGTTGAGTATGTTTTGGGAGATGAGGTAGGAGTAGATTTGTTTATGAATTAATTTTCCGAAGATTTTTGAGAGTAGTTCGTAATTAAGTTCATTTACTCTATTATTAACATGAGGTAAAACAGACCAGTATCTAACTTGTGCTTTTATTCAGCCTAAACCCAAAGTGACAGGGGTTCAGTATGTTATGGGATAGGAGGCAGGAGTAGATTTGTTTATGTATTATTTTTTTGAAGACTTTAGAGAACAAAGGCAAATTATATATTGATCTTTAGTTACTTAGTTCTGTAGGATTGACTCTTTTGAGGATCAGGGTGACCCTTGCCATCCATACTCAAGACAGCACGGGACACCTCAAAGTACTATACGTATAACTATATATACAGAGCTAAATAACTACAGAATAACATCTAACTCTCCTTTGCTCTCTGAAATCTTCGAAAAAATAATCCATAAACAAATCTACTCCTACCTCCTATCCCATAATATACTGAACCTTTGCCAGTTTGGGTTTAGACCTGAATAAAAGCACAAATGATCAATTATTCAGATGCTCGAATTACTATATACAGCAACTGAAAAAAATGAATATCCTCTGGGGCTCTTCATAGACCTACGTAAAGCATTTGATACAGTAGACCTCGATGACGCACTGACTTTCTTGGGTTATCCTGGGTGGCTAACCCTCCGGGGTTAAAAATCCGAACAAAATCTTATCTTATCTTACCATGCACCTAAAACTAGAGCATTATGGGGTCAGAGGACACACTCTTCTTTCAATACACCGGCTGTATCCCAACGAGGCGGGGCGGCCCAAAAGGAAAAACAGAAGTTTCTCCTTTCACATTTAGTAACATATACAGAAGAGGTTACTAGCCCCTTGCTCCTGGCATTTTAGTTCCCTCTTACAACACGCATGGCTTACAGAGGAAGAATTCTGTTCCACTTCCCTATGGAGGAGGACACTCTCTCACATAAAATCTTATCTTAGTGAAGACTTCTTTCTTTCTTTCAATATATTGGCTGTATCCCAAAAGGCAGGGTGACCCAAAAAGAAAAATGAAAGTTTCTCTTTTAAATTTAGTAATTTATACGGGAGAAAGGGTTACTAGCCCCTTGCTCCCGGCATTTTAGTTGATTCTTACAACACGCATGGCTTGCGGAGGAAGAATTCTGTTCCACTTCCCCATGGAAATAAGAGGAAATAAACAAGAACAGGGACTAGAAAGAAAATAGAAGAATACCCAGAGGGGTGTATATATATATACTTGTACATGTATGTGTAGTGTGACCTAAGTGTAAGTAGAAGTAGCAAGACGTACCTGAAATCTTGCATGTTCATGAGACAGACAAAAGACACCAGCAATCCTACCGTCATGTAAAACAATTACAGGTTTTCGTTGTACACTCGCTTGGCAGGACGGTAGTACCTCCCTGGGCGGTTGCTGTCTACCAACCTACTACCTAGGCTTAGTGAAGACATTAGTATGTATTCATAAATGGCGTGACTTCCAATACTCAGCCTGTAGTTGTATTTATTGTTTGTGGTTCATGTATATTTGTCCTAGGTCCTCTACTCTTTCTTATTTACATCAATGACCTCCCAAATGCACATCCTGTACCTTTATAAAGTTGCTTGACAAGGTACATCCTGTACCATTATACTGACAAAGGTATATCTTGGACCATTATAAAGTCACTTAACAAAGGTACATCCTGGGCCACTATAAAAGTACATGAGGAAACAAATGCTCCCTAAATATTTCCTTTCCAAATTATTGACCAGTTACAAATTTTTGTCATTATTGTTTAGCATTTTAGTTGACAATTAGTGTTTTCTAATACGTAGAGGTTTTATGTACCAGTAAATGTAAGTTAGTGTACTTTAGGATAAACGGTTTTGTAAGTACATTATCCTTGTTTTATCGGTGTTTTATTAAGGTAGTAGGAAGGTAAACCAAGGGCTTTAAATACAGAAAGTTGCAAATAGTACTTAATTATTAAGGATGTGTATCTGTGTGCCTCTGACAAGACAGTGATGGTGTGAATGATGGTCAAAGTGTCTTCTTTTTTGGGTAACCTTGCCTTGTTGCTGTGTTTTTACTGAATCATCTTATATATAAAAAACCATCATTTGTTGTTTCTCAGGTGCTGTATAATCAGTACGAGTTTAGAGCTTCCCAATGACTCTGAAGGTAAGTCTGTCAGGCTGGATTATTAAAGGCTGAATGGCTTGCCTTGTGAAACTCTTATGTATTGAGAAGATCACTTTATTAACTATTGTAAAAAGTGTAGTGGCATTATTTTTTTTTTTTGTGTTTAAAGATTAATAACTTTGTCATCTCATAAGAATGGAATAATGTGAATTTGTAAAATACTTTTTTTGTTACATTTTGGACTACAGATGCTTATTGACTTATAGTGGGGTTATGTTCCCACAAAACCATCGAAAATATTTTGTCAGATATGAATGATATGATAAATAAGTCAATAAATAACTACTGTCACTGAATAATAATTAACTAAATACCAGTATTGAAAAGTCAGTAAATGAATACAAGTTATGGACTTGTTGCCTTCATATTGAGTAATTATCTCAAGTTTCACCTCCACAGTAATTGTTGCCACACCATCGTAAAGTTGAAATATCCCGAGTTGAACCATTGTAGGTTGAGGCGCACCTGTAGTGTATGGTATTGTGATAAAAGAATAGCCATTTATTGCAGGAATATTGCTCTAGTACATGTGTTTGACCACACTTTACATTTATTGCAGGAATACTGCTCTAGTACATGTGTTTGACCACACTTTACATTTATTGCAGGAATACTGCTCTAGTACATGTGTTTGACCACACTTTACATTTATTGCAGGAATACTGCTCTAGTACATGTGTTTGACCACACTTTACATTTTATCACAGGAATTTTTTTTGTACATATGTCAGCATAGTTGCTGATCCCCTGTATGTGTTGTATAGCTTATCTTAGTATCATAGTTAGTACCACCTATATGTTTTACATACATGACCCCTTTGCTAGGCCTAGTGACTAGTTTGTATGACATCACGTGATCCCGCATGAGTGCGTGGGCTGCGCTGCATTGGCCTCAGTTCCCGCATAGGTCTACGCCAGGCAAGACACAGCAGGTTGGGCTCTCCCCCTTCATACTCTGCTAATGTAAGTGTTACCATCCAACAAGTGTGTTTTACTCCCACCATCATATCTCCCATGAACTCCCACTACACATATTCAAAGTTAAAAAGGAGAATGATATATTTATTGTTTGTGGTTTATGTATATTTGTAAATACTGTAGGGGTTATACAACACCTGGCTTGGTTATACAAAACCTGGCTTGGTTATGCAATACCTGGTTTGCTTATGCAATATCTGGCTTGGTTGTGCAACACCTGGCTGAGCTATACAACACCTGGCTGGGCTATAAAATACCTGGCTGGGCTATACACCACCAGGCTTGGTTGTACACCACCTGGCTTGGTTGTACACCACCAGGCTTGGTTGTACACCACCTGGCTTGGTTGTACACCACCTGGCTTGGTTGTACACCACCTGGCTTGGTTATACACTACCTGGCTTGGTTATACACCACCTGGCTTGGTTATACACCACCTGGCTTGGTTATACACCACCTGGATTGGTTATACTCAAATGATCTCTACAGATTCAGCATTTTCCATAACTGTAACAATTTTCCTGGCTAGGATGTTCATCTCTGGAGTACTGTAGCCACAGTTCCCTTGTCCTCACATCTCTGGAGTACTGTAGCCACAGTTCCCTTGTCCTCACATCTCTGGAGTACTGTAGCCACAGCTCCCGTGTCCTCACATCTCTGGAGTATTGTAGCCACAGCTCCCGTGTCCTCACATCTCTGGAGTACTGTAGCCACAGTTCCCTTGTCCTCACATCTCTGGAGTACTGTAGCCACAGTTCCCTTGTCCTCACATCTCTGGAGTACTGTAGCCACAGTTCCCATGTCCTCACATCTCTGGAGTACTGTAGCCACAGTTCCCTTGTCCTCACATCTCTGGAGTACTGTAGCCACAGTTCCCGTGTCCTCACATCTCTGGAGTACTGTAGCCACAGTTCCCTTGTCCTCACATCTCTGGAGTATTGTAGCCACAGTTCCCGTGTCCTCACATCTCTGGAGTATTGTAGCCACAGTTCCCGTGTCCTCACATCTCTGGAGTACTGTAGCCACAGTTCCCGTGTCCTCACATCTCTGGAGTACTGTAGCCACAGTTCCCTTGTCCTCACATCTCTGGAGTACTGTAGCCACAGTTCCCGTGTCCTCACATCTCTGGAGTACTGTAGCCACAGTTCCCGTGTCCTCACATCTCTGGAGTACTGTAGCCACAGTTCCCGTGTCCTCACATCTCTGGAGTACTGTAGCCACAGTTCCCTTGTCCTCACATCTCTGGAGTATTGTAGCCACAGTTCCCGTGTCCTCACATCTCTGGAGTACTGTAGCCACAGTTCCCTTGTCCTCACATCTCTGGAGTACTGTAGCCACAGTTCCCGTGTCCTCACATCTCTGGAGTACTGTAGCCACAGTTCCCTTGTCCTCACATCTCTGGAGTACTGTAGCCACAGTTCCCGTGTCCTCACATCTCTGGAGTACTGTAGCCACAGTTCCCTTGTCCTCACATCTCTGGAGTATTGTAGCCACAGTTCCCGTGTCCTCACATCTCTGGAGTATTGTAGCCACAGTTCCCGTGTCCTCACATCTCTGGAGTACTGTAGCCACAGTTCCCTTGTCCTCACATCTCTGGAGTATTGTAGCCACAGTTCCCGTGTCCTCACATCTCTGGAGTATTGTAGCCACAGTTCCCGTGTCCTCACATCTCTGGAGTACTGTAGCCACAGCTCCCTTGTCCTCACATCTCTGGAGTATTGTAGCCACAGTTCCCTTGTCCTCACATCTCTGGAGTACTGTAGCCACAGTTCCCTTGTCCTCACATCTCTGGAGTACTGTAGCCACAGCTCCCTTGTCCTCACATCTCTGGAGTACTGTAGCCACAGTTCCCTTGTCCTCACATCTCTGGAGTATTGTAGCCACAGTTCCCTTGTCCTCACATCTCTGGAGTACTGTAGCCACAGTTCCCTTGTCCTCACATCTCTGGAGTACTGTAGCCACAGTTCCCTTGTCCTCACATCTCTGGAGTACTGTAGCCACAGTTCCCTTGTCCTCACATCTCTGGAGTACTGTAGCCACAGTTCCCTTGTCCTCACATCTCTGGAGTACTGTAGCCACAGTTCCCTTGTCCTCACATCTCTGGAGTACTGTAGCCACAGTTCCCTTGTCCTCACATCTCTGGAGTACTGTAGCCACAGTTCCCTTGTCCTCACATCTCTGGAGTACTGTAGCCACAGTTCCCTTGTCCTCACATCTCTGGAGTACTGTAGCCACAGTTCCCTTGTCCTCACATCTCTGGAGTACTGTAGCCACAGTTCCCTTGTCCTCACATCTCTGGAGTACTGTAGCCACAGTTCCCTTGTCCTCACATCTCTGGAGTACTGTAGCCACAGTTCCCTTGTCCTCACATCTCTGGAGTACTGTAGCCACAGTTCCCTTGTCCTCACATCTCTGGAGTACTGTAGCCACAGTTCCCTTGTCCTCACATCTCTGGAGTACTGTAGCCACAGTTCCCTTGTCCTCACATCTCTGGAGTACTGTAGCCACAGTGTAGCCACAGTTCCCTTGTCCTCACATCTCTGGAGTACTGTAGCCACAGTTCCCTTGTCCTCACATCTCTGGAGTACTGTAGCCACAGTTCCCTTGTCCTCACATCTCTGGAGTACTGTAGCCACAGTTCCCTTGTCCTCACATCTCTGGAGTACTGTAGCCACAGTTCCCTTGTCCTCACATCTCTGGAGTACTGTAGCCACAGTTCCCTTGTCCTCACATCTCTGGAGTACTGTAGCCACAGTTCCCTTGTCCTCACATCTCTGGAGTACTGTAGCCACAGTTCCCTTGTCCTCACATCTCTGGAGTACTGTAGCCACAGTTCCCTTGTCCTCACATCTCTGGAGTACTGTAGCCACAGTTCCCTTGTCCTCACATCTCTGGAGTACTGTAGCCACAGTTCCCTTGTCCTCACATCTCTGGAGTACTGTAGCCACAGTTCCCTTGTCCTCACATCTCTGGAGTACTGTAGCCACAGTTCCCTTGTCCTCACATCTCTGGAGTACTGTAGCCACAGTTCCCTTGTCCTCACATCTCTGGAGTACTGTAGCCACAGTTCCCTTGTCCTCACATCTCTGGAGTACTGTAGCCACAGTTCCCTTGTCCTCACATCTCTGGAGTACTGTAGCCACAGTTCCCTTGTCCTCACATCTCTGGAGTACTGTAGCCACAGTTCCCTTGTCCTCACATCTCTGGAGTACTGTAGCCACAGTTCCCTTGTCCTCACATCTCTGGAGTACTGTAGCCACAGTTCCCTTGTCCTCACATCTCTGGAGTACTGTAGCCACAGTTCCCTTGTCCTCACATCTCTGGAGTACTGTAGCCACAGTTCCCTTGTCCTCACATCTCTGGAGTACTGTAGCCACAGTTCCCTTGTCCTCACATCTCTGGAGTACTGTAGCCACAGTTCCCTTGTCCTCACATCTCTGGAGTACTGTAGCCACAGTTCCCTTGTCCTCACATCTCTGGAGTACTGTAGCCACAGTTCCCTTGTCCTCACATCTCTGGAGTACTGTAGCCACAGTTCCCTTGTCCTCACATCTCTGGAGTACTGTAGCCACAGTTCCCTTGTCCTCACATCTCTGGAGTACTGTAGCCACAGTTCCCTTGTCCTCACATCTCTGGAGTACTGTAGCCACAGTTCCCTTGTCCTCACATCTCTGGAGTACTGTAGCCACAGTTCCCTTGTCCTCACATCTCTGGAGTACTGTAGCCACAGTTCCCTTGTCCTCACATCTCTGGAGTACTGTAGCCACAGTTCCCTTGTCCTCACATCTCTGGAGTACTGTAGCCACAGTTCCCTTGTCCTCACATCTCTGGAGTACTGTAGCCACAGTTCCCTTGTCCTCACATCTCTGGAGTACTGTAGCCACAGTTCCCTTGTCCTCACATCTCTGGAGTACTGTAGCCACAGTTCCCTTGTCCTCACATCTCTGGAGTACTGTAGCCACAGTTCCCTTGTCCTCACATCTCTGGAGTACTGTAGCCACAGTTCCCTTGTCCTCACATCTCTGGAGTACTGTAGCCACAGTTCCCTTGTCCTCACATCTCTGGAGTACTGTAGCCACAGTTCCCTTGTCCTCACATCTCTGGAGTACTGTAGCCACAGTTCCCGTGTCCTCACATCTCTGGAGTACTGTAGCCACAGTTCCCTTGTCCTCACATCTCTGGAGTACTGTAGCCACAGTTCCTGTGTCCTCACATCTCTGGAGTACTGTAGCCACAGTTCCCGTGTCCTCACATCTCTGGAGTACTGTAGCCACAGTTCCCATGTCCTCACATCTCTGGAGTACTGTAGCCACAGTTCCTGTGTCCTCACATCTCTGGAGTACTGTAGCCACAGTTCCCGTGTCCTCACATCTCTGGAGTACTGTAGCCACAGTTCCCGTGTCCTCACATCTCTGGAGTACTGTAGCCACAGTTCCCGTGTCCTCACATCTCTGGAGTACTGTAGCCACAGTTCCCGTGTCCTCACATCTCTGGAGTACTGTAGCCACAGTTCCCTTGTCCTCACATCTCTGGAGTACTGTAGCCACAGTTCCTGTGTCCTCACATCTCTGGAGTACTGTAGCCACAGTTCCCGTGTCCTCACATCTCTGGAGTACTGTAGCCACAGTTCCCTGTGTCCTCACATCTCTGGAGTACTGTAGCCACAGTTCCCGTGTCCTCACATCTCTGGAGTACTGTAGCCACAGTTCCCTTGTCCTCACATCTCTGGAGTACTGTAGCCACAGTTCCTGTGTCCTCACATCTCTGGAGTACTGTAGCCACAGTTCCCGTGTCCTCACATCTCTGGAGTACTGTAGCCACAGTTCCCGTGTCCTCACATCTCTGGAGTACTGTAGCCACAGTTCCTGTGTCCTCACATCTCTGGAGTACTGTAGCCACAGTTCCCTTGTCCTCACATCTCTGGAGTACTGTAGCCACAGTTCCTGTGTCCTCACATCTCTGGAGTACTGTAGCCACAGTTCCCTTGTCCTCACATCTCTGGAGTACTGTAGCCACAGTTCCCGTGTCCTCACATCTCTGGAGTACTGTAGCCACAGTTCCCTTGTCCTCACATCTCTGGAGTACTGTAGCCACAGTTCCTGTGTCCTCACATCTCTGGAGTACTGTAGCCACAGTTCCCTTGTCCTCACATCTCTGGAGTACTGTAGCCACAGTTCCTGTGTCCTCACATCTCTGGAGTACTGTAGCCACAGTTCCTGTGTCCTCACATCTCTGGAGTACTGTAGCCACAGTTCCCTTGTCCTCACATCTCTGGAGTACTGTAGCCACAGTTCCCTTGTCCTCACATCTCCTGTAGCCACAGTTCCTTTGTCCTCACATCTCTGGAGTACTGTAGCCACAGTTCCCTTGTCCTCACATCTCTGGAGTACTGTAGCCACAGTTCCCTTGTCCTCACATCTCTGGAGTACTGTAGCCACAGTTCCCTTGTCCTCACATCTCTGGAGTACTGTAGCCACAGTTCCCTTGTCCTCACATCTCTGGAGTACTGTAGCCACAGTTCCCTTGTCCTCACATCTCTGGAGTACTGTAGCCACAGTTCCCTTGTCCTCACATCTCGGGAGTACTGTAGCCACAGTTCCCTTGTCCTCACATCTCTGGAGTACTGTAGCCACAGTTCCCTTGTCCTCACATCTCTGGAGTACTGTAGCCACAGTTCCCTTGTCCTCACATCTCTGGAGTGTAGCCACAGTTCCCTTGTCCTCACATCTCTGGAGTACTGTAGCCACAGTTCCCTTGTCCTCACATCTCTGGAGTACTGTAGCCACAGTTCCCTTGTCCTCACATCTCTGGAGTACTGTAGCCACAGTCCTCACATCTCCTGTAGCCACAGTTCCCTTGTCCTCACATCTCTGGAGTACTGTAGCCACAGTTCCCTTGTCCTCACATCTCTGGAGTACTGTAGCCACAGTTCCCTGTGTCCTCACATCTCTGGAGTACTGTAGCCACAGTTCCCTTGTCCTCACATCTCTGGAGTACTGTAGCCACAGTTCCCTTGTCCTCACATCTCTGGAGTACTGTAGCCACAGTTAGCCACAGTTCCCTTGTCCTCACATCTCTGGAGTACTGTAGCCACAGTTCCCTTGTCCTCACATCTCTGGAGTACTGTAGCCACAGTTCCCTGTGTCCTCACATCTCTGGAGTACTGTAGCCACAGTTCCCTTGTCCTCACATCTCTGGAGTACTGTAGCCACAGTTCCCTTGTCCTCACATCTCTGGAGTGTAGCCACAGTTCCCTTGTCCTCCCTGGAGTATTGTAGCCACAGTTCCCTTGTCCTCACATCTCTGGAGTACTGTAGCCACAGTTCCCTTGTCCTCACATCTCTGGAGTACTGTAGCCACAGTTCCCTTGTCCTCACATCTCTGGAGTCCTCACATCTCTGGAGTACTGTAGCCACAGTTCCCTTGTCCTCACATCTCTGGAGTACTGTAGCCACAGTTCCCTTGTCCTCACATCTCTGGAGTACTGTAGCCACAGTTCCCTTGTCCTCACATCTCTGGAGTATTGTAGCCACAGTTCCCTTGTCCTCACATCTCTGGAGTACTGTAGCCACAGTTCCCTTGTCCTCACATCTCTGGAGTACTGTAGCCACAGTTCCCTTGTCCTCACATCTCTGGAGTATTGTAGCCACAGTTCCCTTGTCCTCACATCTCTGGAGTACTGTAGCCACAGTTCCCTTGTCCTCACATCTCTGGAGTACTGTAGCCACAGTTCCCTTGTCCTCACATCTCTGGAGTATTGTAGCCACAGTTCCCTTGTCCTCACATCTCTGGAGTACTGTAGCCACAGTTCCCTTGTCCTCACATCTCTGGAGTACTGTAGCCACAGTTCCCTTGTCCTCACATCTCTGGAGTATTGTAGCCACAGTTCCCTTGTCCTCACATCTCTGGAGTACTGTAGCCACAGTTCCCTTGTCCTCACATCTCTGGAGTATTGTAGCCACAGTTCCCTTGTCCTCACATCTCTGGAGTACTGTAGCCACAGTTCCCTTGTCCTCACATCTCTGGAGTACTGTAGCCACAGTTCCCTTGTCCTCACATCTCTGGAGTCCTCACATCTCTGGAGTACTATACTGTAGCCACAGTTCCCTTGTCCTCACATCTCTGGAGTACTGTAGCCACAGCTCCCTTGTCCTCACATCTCTGGAGTACTGTAGCCACAGTTCCCTTGTCCTCACATCTCTGGAGTATTGTAGCCACAGTTCCCTTGTCCTCACATCTCTGGAGTACTGTAGCCACAGTTCCCTTGTCCTCACATCTCTGGAGTACTGTAGCCACAGTTCCCTTGTCCTCACATCTCTGGAGTATTGTAGCCACAGTTCCCTTGTCCTCACATCTCTGGAGTACTGTAGCCACAGTTCCCTTGTCCTCACATCTCTGGAGTACTGTAGCCACAGTTCCCTTGTCCTCACATCTCTGGAGTACTGTAGCCACAGTTCCCTTGTCCTCACATCTCTGGAGTATTGTAGCCATCTCTGGAGTACGGGAGCCACAGGTCCCTTGTCCTCACATCTCTGGAGTACTGTAGCCACAGTTCCCTTGTCCTCACATCTCTGGAGTACTGTAGCCACAGTTCCCTTGTCCTCACATCTCTGGAGTACTGTAGCCACAGTTCCCTTGTCCTCACATCTCTGGAGTACTGTAGCCACAGTTCCCTTGTCCTCACATCTCTGGAGTACTGTAGCCACAGTTCCCTTGTCCTCACATCTCTGGAGTATTGTAGCCACAGTTCCCTTGTCCTCACATCTCTGGAGTACTGTAGCCACAGTTCCCTTGTCCTCACATCTCTGGAGTACTGTAGCCACAGTTCCCTTGTCCTCACATCTCTGGAGTATTGTAGCCACAGTTCCCTTGTCCTCACATCTCTGGAGTATTGTAGCCACAGTTCCCTTGTCCTCACATCTCTGGAGTACTGTAGCCACAGTTCCCTTGTCCTCACATCTCTGGAGTATTGTAGCCACAGTTCCCTTGTCCTCACATCTCTGGAGTATTGTAGCCACAGTTCCCTTGTCCTCACATCTCTGGAGTACTGTAGCCACAGTTCCCTTGTCCTCACATCTCTGGAGTACTGTAGCCACAGTTCCCTTGTCCTCACATCTCTGGAGTACTGTAGCCACAGTTCCCTTGTCCTCACATCTCTGGAGTACTGTAGCCACAGTTCCCTTGTCCTCACATCTCTGGAGTACTGTAGCCACAGTTCCCTTGTCCTCACATCTCTGGAGTACTGTAGCCACAGTTCCCTTGTCCTCACATCTCTGGAGTACTGTAGCCACAGTTCCTGTGTCCTCACATCTCTGGAGTACTGTAGCCACAGCTCCCTTGTCCTCACATCTCTGGAGTACTGTAGCCACAGTTCCCTTGTCCTCACATCTCTGGAGTATTGTAGCCACAGTTCCCTTGTCCTCACATCTCTGGAGTACTGTAGCCACAGTTCCCTTGTCCTCACATCTCTGGAGTACTGTAGCCACAGTTCCCTTGTCCTCACATCTCTGGAGTACTGTAGCCACAGTTCCCTTGTCCTCACATCTCTGGAGTACTGTAGCCACAGTTCCTGTGTCCTCACATCTCTGGAGTACTGTAGCCACAGTTCCCTTGTCCTCACATCTCTGGAGTACTGTAGCCACAGTTCCCTTGTCCTCACATCTCTGGAGTATTGTAGCCACAGTTCCCTTGTCCTCACATCTCTGGAGTACTGTAGCCACAGTTCCCTTGTCCTCACATCTCTGGAGTACTGTAGCCACAGCTCCCTTGTCCTCACATCTCTGGAGTACTGTAGCCACAGTTCCCTTGTCCTCACATCTCTGGAGTACTGTAGCCACAGTTCCTGTGTTCTCACATCTCTGGAGTACTGTAGCCACAGCTCCCTTGTCCTCACATCTCTGGAGTACTGTAGCCACAGTTCCCTTGTCCTCACATCTCTGGAGTACTGTAGCCACAGTTCCTGTGTCCTCACATCTCTGGAGTACTGTAGCCACAGCTCCCTTGTCCTCACATCTCTGGAGTACTGTAGCCACAGTTCCCTTGTCCTCACATCTCTGGAGTACTGTAGCCACAGTTCCTGTGTCCTCACATCTCTGGAGTACTGTAGCCACAGTTCCCGTGTCCTCACATCTCTGGAGTACTGTAGCCACAGTTCCCTTGTCCTCACATCTCTGGAGTACTGTAGCCACAGTTCCTGTGTCCTCACATCTCTGGAGTACTGTAGCCACAGTTCCCTTGTCCTCACATCTCTGGAGTACTGTAGCCACAGTTCCCTTGTCCTCACATCTCTGGAGTACTGTAGCCACAGTTCCTGTGTCCTCACATCTCTGGAGTACTGTAGCCACAGCTCCCTTGTCCTCACATCTCTGGAGTACTGTAGCCACAGCTCCCTTGTCCTCACATCTCTGGAGTACTGTAGCCACAGTTCCCTTGTCCTCACATCTCTGGAGTACTGTAGCCACAGTTCCCTTGTCCTCACATCTCTGGAGTACTGTAGCCACAGCTCCCTTGTCCTCACATCTCTGGAGTACTGTAGCCACAGTTCCCTTGTCCTCACATCTCTGGAGTACTGTAGCCACAGTTCCCTTGTCCTCACATCTCTGGAGTACTGTAGCCACAGCTCCCTTGTCCTCACATCTCTGGAGTACTGTAGCCACAGCTCCCTTGTCCTCACATCTCTGGAGTACTGTAGCCACAGCTCCCTTGTCCTCACATCTCTGGAGTACTGTAGCCACAGCTCCCTTGTCCTCACATCTCTGGAGTACTGTAGCCACAGCTCCCTTGTCCTCACATCTCTGGAGTACTGTAGCCACAGTTCCCTTGTCCTCACATCAAACAAGCAAAGGTTATTGTCTGCTAGATGGTCTGTATACAAGATCAAATGAATAATAGATCTTCGATTATGCAGCATCCTTGGCTGGGGTTGAACAAGACTCAAAAACACCATAGTTACAGCATCCTTGGCTGGGGTTGAACAAGACTCAAAAACACGATAGTTACATCTTTTTTTTTTTTGATGTTCTGGTGTTGTTAGTGTTAGCAAAATAGGATTAATCAGGGGATTCAGAGAACCTGGTTAGTGGGACTTCGAGTTCTGGAAGTGGGAAGTACAGTACCTGTACTCTGAAGGATGGGTGAGGATGTTACAGTTCTGGCAGTGGGAAGTACAGTACCTGTACTCTGAAGGATGGGTGAGGATGTTACATTTCTGGCAGTGGGAAGTACAGTACCTGTACTCTGAAGGATGAGTGAGGATGTTACAGTTCTGGAGGTGGGAAGTACAGTACCTGCACTCTGAAGGATGAGTGAGGATGTTACAGTTCTGGCAGTGGGAAGTACAGTACCTGTACTCTGAAGGATGGGTGAGGATGTTACAGTTCTGGCAGTGGGAAGTACAGTACCTGTACTCTGAAGGATGAGTGAGGATGTTACAGTTCTGGAAGTGGGAAGTATAGTACCTGCACTCTGAAGGATGGGTGAGGATGTTACAGTTCTGGCAGTGGGAAGTACAGTACCTGTACTCTGAAGGATGGGTGAGGATGTTACAGTTCTGGCAGTGGGAAGTACAGTACCTGTACTCTGAAGGATGAGTGAGGATGTTACAGTTCTGGAGGTGGGAAGTATAGTACCTGCACTCTGAAGGATGGGTGAGGATGTTACAGTTCTGGAAGTGGGAAGTATAGTACCTGTACTCTGAAGGATGAGTGAGGATGTTACAGTTCTGGCGGTGGGAAGTATAGTACCTGTACTCTGAAGGATGAGTGAGGATGTTACAGTTCTGGAGGTGGGAAGTACAGTACCTGCACTCTGAAGGATGAGTGAGGATGTTACAGTACTGGAGGTAGGAAGTACAGTACCTGCACTCTGAAGGATGAGTGAGGATGTTACAGTACTGGAGGTGGGTAGTACAGTACCTGCACTCTGAAGGATGAGTGAGGATGTTACAGTACTGGAGGTAGGAAGTACAGTACCTGCACTCTGAAGGATGAGTGAGGATGTTACAGTTCTGGAGGTAGGAAGTACAGTACCTGCACTCTGAAGGATGAGTGAGGATGTTACAGTACTGGAGGTGGGAAGTATAGTACCTGTACTCTGAAGGATGGGTGAGGATGTTACAGTTCTGGAGGTGGGAAGTACAGTACCTGCACTCTGAAGGATGAGTGAGGATGTTACAGTACTGGAGGTGGGTAGTACAGTACCTGCACTCTGAAGGATGAGTGAGGATGTTACAGTACTGGAGGTAGGAAGTACAGTACCTGCACTCTGAAGGATGAGTGAGGATGTTACAGTTCTGGAGGTGGGAAGTACAGTACCTGCACTCTGAAGGATGAGTGAGGATGTTACAGTTCTGGAGGTAGGAAGTACAGTACCTGCACTCTGAAGGATGAGTGAGGATGTTACAGTTCTGGAGGTAGGAAGTACAGTACCTGCACTCTGAAGGATGAGTGAGGATGTTACAGTTCTGGCGGTGGGAAGTACAGTACCTGCACTCTGAAGGATGAGTGAGGATGTTACAGTTCTGGAGGTAGGAAGTACAGTACCTGCACTCTGAAGGATGAGTGAGAATGTTACAGTTCTGGAGGTGGGAAGTACAGTACCTGCACTCTGAAGGATGGGTGAGGATGTTACAGTTCGAAGGGTCACATTAACTGTGATGTTACATTACTTCTGACAAGACAGCTATTGAATGAATGATGGTGAATGTCTTTCCTCTTTTATTTCATTGCCCCATCATGGTGGGAGACAACTGATATGTAAAAAAATATATTGTTTTTCTGGATTATTTTTCAGGTCTCTATTAAAAACTGCTGCACAGTTTTGAATTTCAGATGACCAATTGCTGGATAATCAATGATGTATTTATTTAGCCACACAGTTATGTGCATGATAATGTGTATACATGTGTAGGATGAGGATCTTCCATATATTAAGCTTTACTGGGCATCAACATGACACTGTATATCTCTGAATTCATATAGGTAACGAATAACAGTATTTTTATGCCTTTCTCATAATTCAGTGTTATACAACAGCATTGTACAATCAGTACCATTTTGTGATGTAGTGCTTGTGAGGTCACTAAGGGAGACCTAATTCCAGTAAATTGTCACACACCTTGCCTTGGCAAATAGTTGTCAGACATGCCTCTCGGCTTAAGTCAGGTCTTTTTTTCTTGAACTTGTGTCAGGTTGTAACATGTGGTCTATGCCTTGTGGGGAAGGGGGGTGCTTTAAGGACCATATAAGCTCAAGGAAACAGCTAGAGAGGGAGGTTGGTGACAGGTCCGGTGAATGGGAGCCCTGGACAGCTGTGTGTTTAGTGGACCACGCATTGCGAATCTCGGGTCAGCTGGTCGGTGAATTAAGAGTACAAGTCTGTGTTACTGATAACATCTACCCTTTCCCTGGTAATAAGTCTCATTGGTCAGTTGTGTAATTTTCCGTCAGGATATGTTGTATTCTCGCTCTTTATGTTATTAAGTAAACTATAGCCATAGTTCCCATTTTTATTTGTACCCTCTTATGCCATTCCTATTCTGTTAAGCACTGGGATAATACAGAAGACATGTTCACTTGCTGGGATACCTCAGGCAGAGTGAGTAAAGGTCTCACAATTTTCAGAAGTTTTTCAATGTGTCAGCCATATCCCACTGAGGCAGGGCGACCTAAAAAGAAAAACAAGTCTTTTTTTATATTTAGTGATGTATACAGGAGAAGGGGTTACTAGCCCCTTGCTACTGGCATTCCTCTTCAAGGGGGGCTCCTTGGCATGGTGAAGAGGCTCTTGGTCTGAGGAATTAGACCTGTTGGTCTCCTTCCTCAGACCAAACCTAATTACCCCCCAATCCCCCTTTTCCTATCCCATCCTCCCCTTTTTCCTTTCCTCCTCCCCCCATCCCTCCCTTATTCCCTTCCTCTTTTTGGCCTTTGGGATTCTTTCCACAGGCTTACTGGTTCCTAGGTAGGGGGAAGGGCACCGGGGTCAATCTCATTCCGTTGAGGTTCTTGCGGTGGTGTAGTTTGCTGTGGAATCTGGATCGCCTGGGGATATCCAATTCCCTCTCTGGTCTTCTGGGGGGTGGCTTTGGGTGTCTTTTGGGTGACGGGTGTATCTCTGGAGGCCGCCTTTCGGATTCCAGGGGTGGTGGCCAAAGGAGGTATGCTTTGTGGCAGATATCCGGCCGCCCTCTCTTTGGTCCACTGAGGTAGCTCGGCAGATGTGAGGTTGCTATCCTGGATTGCTGGTTTACTGGCATGAAGGGTAGGGTATGGCACGGGTTCCATGCCGCATCTGCACTACTTGCGGTGTTGAGGTCTTCTTGGGCGCGGAGAGTGATTTCCCGCCCTTTCATTCCTCCTAGGAACTATTCCCCGTTCCCTTTTTTTTCTTTTTTTTTTTTTTTTTTTTTTCTTAAAAAGAAAGAAGTAACCTAGCATGCAGTTGATCGTGTTTCCAATTGGGCCACCATGCACGGGTTTAAATTTTCCAGTACCAAAACTCACCAAATTACTTTCACTAGACGCTCTGTCAGCTCCGATCATCCTTTGTACCTCTATGGCTCCTGTATCCCTGAATGTGATAGTCAGGTTTCTAGGCCTTCTCTTTGACCATAGGTTATCCTGGAAACCTCACGTTACCTCTCTGAAGGCAACTTGTCACAACCGGCTGAACCTTCTTAAAACCCTTGCTCATCTTTCATGGGGAGCTGATCGTCGAACTCTCCTTCGCCTACATTCAGCCCTCATTTTATCGAAACTTGATTATGGTGACCAGATCTGTTCAGTGGCCTCTCCTGCTACTCTCTCTAGCCTCAACCCCATCCATCACCAAGGATTACATTTATCTTGGTGCTTTTTGCTCTTTCCCTGTTGAGAGCCTCTATGCAGAAGCGAATGTTCCATCCTTGTCTGTACGCTCTCACAATCTCCGCAATCCTTCAATTTATAGAATGGTCACCGATATTAGTAGACATTATTTGTTCACCGCCCCTGTTTGCTCCGTCCCTTCTCTCTTCGCCTACATTCGCTCTTGTCTTCCCTTCAGTTATCACCTTTATATGTTCATGTAGCATCTCACTTTTCCCTACCCCCCTGGGAAGGTCCAGCTGTTCGGGTCTGTTCTTTCTCACTCCCTTGCTCGAAACTGCCCAACTGCCTACGGTGGCTTCCCGCTCTCTTTTTCTTGACCACTTCCACTCTCATTCTCATGCCATCGCAGTGCACACAGATGGCTCTAAGTCTTCTGACGGCGTCGGATTCGCAGCAGTGTTTCCGGACAGCGTCATGCGAGGGCATTTACTATCTTCGGCTAGCATTTTTACTGCTGAATTGTATGCCATTCTTGCAGCACTTATTCGTATTGCATCTATGCCTGTGTCATCATTTGTGGTTGTCTCAGACTCCCTTAGTGCTCTACAGCCTATACGGAAATTTGATACACCTCACCCCCTAGTTCTCCGTATCCAACTTTGGCTATGCCGTATCTCTACCAAGCATAAAGATATTGTTTTTTTTGTTGGGTCCCTGGTCATGTTGATGTACAGGGCAATGAACAGGCAGACACTGCTGTGCGATCAGCAGTACATGACCTACCAATTTCATATAGAGGTGTTCAGTTTCCAGACTATTTTACTGTAATAGCTACCCACCTTCACACCCATTGGCAACAACGTTGGTTAACTCTGCTCGGTAACAAACTTCATTCTATTAAACCGAGCATAGGTTACTGGCCATCTTCTTGTCATCAGCGTCGAGGTTGGGAGACTACTTTCTCCCGCCTTCGCGTTGGCCACACTTACTCATGGGTATCTCATGGAGAGGCACCCTGTTCCTCTCTGTGAGCAGTGTCAAGTTCCAGTATCAATTAGCCACATTCTGTTAGACTGCCCTCTCTATCAACGAGCACGCAGAATTTACCTCCAACGTCGTCTCCGCTCTACTACTCTCTCTTTACCTTCCCTTCTTGCTGATGGACCCTCCTTTAATCCTGACTCTCTCATTGACTTCTTGACAATGACTGATTTACTCCACAAACTCTGATAATGATACCTTTCACACTCCCCTCAGCCCTTTCTACCTCAATCTCTTGTTGCCCTCTACCCTTTCACCATGCACTGCCCCGCTGTTCTTCGTAACCTATTACTCATCCATCTCCCTTTTGCCACCTGATACCCTCGCTTCCTTCCTGCCCTGCAGCACTGTATAGCCCTTATGGTTTAGTGCTTCTTTTTTATTATAATAATGCTATTGGCATTTTAGTAGCCTCTTATGGCATGCATGACTTTCAGAGGAAAAATTCTTTTCTTATGCTTAGATGATGGCACAACAGTGTGGTACAGTTGTCTTAGGCATGGAACAATGATGTATAAAGCCAGGATTACCTATACATTTATCATTTACAGGTCATAGTAATGGTATAGACATGTACAATATAGTACAGTACAGTGGTACCTTGGGATACAAAATTCCAGAAGGCTGTTCGAGTGCCGATACTGAACAAATTTGTTCTCATAAGGAATAATGTAAATTAGACCCCCAAAAATACACTTACAAAAGCACTTGCATAAATACACTTGCATAATTGTTCGAGTTTTGAGCTGTTTGTATCCCGAAGTACCACTGTATGATGTTTGTATCCCGAAGTACCACTGTATAATGTTTGTATCCCGAGGTACCACTGTAGTACCTTATTTTGGTTAGTGTGGATCTAGTGGGCCCAGAGATTTTAATATCAATATTATATAATATTAATTATGAGGTGTGTATATAACAGTGGTGTTAATATGTCAGGGAGATTACAACACCCAAAACATTTATTATAAAACTACAATAATCATCATCACAAACTGCAGAGAGAATCCCATGACAAACTTCCATACATCCAAAGGACAAAGTAAAGCAATATGGAAAAATAGACACAAATAAAGTATAATGTGATCCTTTATTGACTATGTTTAACACACACACAGTGGCTTTATCAAGATGTGGTTCAAGATGGGTTTGTGACACTGTGGCTTTATCAAGATGTGTTTGTGACACTGTGGCTTTATCAAGATGTGTTTGTGACACAGTGGCTTTATCAAGATGTGTTTGTGACACTGTGGCTTTATCAAGATGTGTTTGTGACACTGTGGCTTTATCAAGATGTGTTTGTGACACTGTGGCTTTATCAAGATGTGTTTGTGACACTGTGGCTTTATCAAGATGTGTTTGTGACACTGTGGCTTTATCAAGATGTGTTTGTGACACTGTGGCTTTATCAAGATGTGTTTGTGACACTGTGGCTTTATCAAGATGGGTTTGTGACACAGTGGCTTTATCAAGATGGGTTTGTGACACTGTGGCTTTATCAAGATGTGTTTTTGTGGCTTTATCAAGATGTGCTTGTATCAATCAAGATGTGTCTGTGACACTGTGGCTTTATCAAGATGGGTTTGTGACACAGTGGCTTTATCAAGATGTGTTTGTGTGGCTTTATCAAGATGGGTTTGTGACACTGTGGCTTTATCAAGATGGGTTTGTGACACAGTGGCTTTATCAAGATGTGTTTGTGACACTGTGGCTTTATCAAGATGTGTTTGTGACACTGTGGCTTTATCAAGATGTGTCTGTGACACTGTGGCTTTATCAAGATGGGTTTGTGACACAGTGGCTTTATCAAGATGTGCTTGTGACACTGTGGCTTTATCAAGATGTGTCTGTGACACTGTGGCTTTATCAAGATGGGTTTGTGACACAGTGGCTTTATCAAGATGTGCTTGTGACACTGTGGCTTTATCAAGATGTGTTTGTGACACTGTGGCTTTATCAAGATGTGTTTGTGACACTGTGGCTTTATCAAGATGTGTCTGTGACACTGTGGCTTTATCAAGATGGGTTTGTGACACAGTGGCTTTATCAAGATGTGTCTGTGACACTGTGGCTTTATCAAGATGTGTTTGTGACACAGTGGCTTTATCAAGATGTGTCTGTGACACTGTGGCTTTATCAAGATGGGTTTGTGACACAGTGGCTTTATCAAGATGTGCTTGTGACACTGTGGCTTTATCAAGATGTGTCTGTGACACTGTGGCTTTATCAAGATGTGTTTGTGACACTGTGGCTTTATCAAGATGTGCTTGTGACACTGTGGCTTTATCAAGATGTGTCTGTGACACAGTGGCTTTATCAAGATGGGTTTGTGACACTGTGGCTTTATCAAGATGTGCTTGTGACACTGTGGCTTTATCAAGATGTGCTTGTGACACTGTGGCTTTATCAAGATGTGCTTGTGACACTGTGGCTTTATCAAGATGTGTTTGTGACACTGTGGCTTTATCAAGATGTGTTTGTGACACTGTGGCTTTATCAAGATGTGCTTGTGACACTGTGGCTTTATCAAGATGTGTTTGTGACACTGTGGCTTTATCAAGATGTGTTTGTGACACTGTGGCTTTATCAAGATGTGTTTGACACTGTGGCTTTATCAAGATGTGTTTGTGACACTGTGGCTTTATCAAGATGTGTTTGTGACACTGTGGCTTTATCAAGATGTGTTTGTGACACTGTGGCTTTATCAAGATGTGTTTGTGACACTGTGGCTTTATCAAGATGTGTTTGTGACACTGTGGCTTTATCAAGATGTGTTTGTGACACTGTGGCTTTATCAAGATGTGTTTGTGACACTGTGGCTTTATCAAGATGTGTTTGTGACACTGTGGCTTTATCAAGATGTGTTTGTGACACTGTGGCTTTATCAAGATGTGTTTGTGACACTGTGGCTTTATCAAGATGTGTTTGTGACACTGTGGCTTTATCAAGATGTGTTTCTGACACTGTGGCTTTGTCAAGATGTGTTTGTGACACTTTATCAAGATGTGTTTGTGACACAGTGCAAAGTCGCTGTTTTATTCCAAAAAAACGGTCGAAGTTTTTTTTTCTCATTATGCACTGTGTGCTGCAGGATTTTTTTTATACTGTGCACACTGACCACATAGACCCATTCTTTCATATGTAGGCCTACCAGCTTTCTCCCACTAGATTTGAGGGCGCTAGAATTTAGGCGTACTAGTACGTCAAAAACCCTGGGTCGTAAGCCGTACTAGTACGTCCGAAACCCTCAAAGGGTTAAGCATGACCTACCACCGCTGACTATGCCTTCATCTGCTGCACCTCCCTCACCTGACACCGGTATATAAGCACCAATCTTCCTGCCTGTGCTTCACAGTCTTCACGACTACGGTGATCATCAACTCCAAGTCTGAGGGACTGATTACCTCGTCTTTTGTATGTAGTTCTACAGTCTTCACATGATGTCGCTCTTGAAAAATAAACATAAATGCAGCATAATAAGATCCTTTATTGACTACATTTTGCCCACACACTGACTACGTTTCGTCCACACAGTGGGTTTTATCGTCAAAAACAGATCTGTTTGTGGCTTGATAAAACCCACTGTTGTCATTAAAGGATCACATTATTCTGCATTCGTGTTTATTTTTGCATCATGTTGACATTTTTTACCATTTATCTCTATTATGTCCTTGTACTGATAAAGCCAAGATAGAGTAAAGACTTGTAGGTTGACAGAGAAGCCTTTCCCAACAGAGACAGTGCTGCAATGAACTGATTAACTCTTCAAGTGGAGTTAGAAACTGTGCTGAAGCTGGTCCTTGTTTTATGCTGGTGTAAATAGATGCTGGGGTTAGCTTACCAATTCCAAATTATATTATTCAAGTTTTTATACATTCTGGTAGTAGGTTGGTAGACAGCAACTGCCCAGGAGGTACTACTGTCCTGCCAGATGCTTGTAAAATGGAAGCCTGTAATTGTTTTACATGATGGTAGAATTGCTGGTGTCGTTTTTCTCATAAATATGCAAGGTTTCAGGTATGTCTTGCTACTTCTGCTTACACTTATGTCACACTACACTTGCATACAAACATATATATACACACACCCCTCTGGGTTTTCTGCTATTTTCTTACTAGTTCTTGTTCTTTTTTATTTCCTTTTATCTCCATGGGAAAGTAGAACAGAATTCTTCCTCCATAAGTCATGCGTGTCGTAAGAGGCGACTAAAATGCCTGGAGCAAGGAGCTAGTAACCCCTTCTTTTGTATATATTACTAAATTTAAAAGGAGAAACCTTCGTTTTTCCTTTTGGGTGACCCTGCCTTGGTGGGATATGACCGGTTTGTTGATATTTGATGATTTATACATTCTGAATTTTCAGAGCCTTAAGGATGCCTAAAGGATATATTTGGGAGTCAGCGCCCCCAACTGTCCTGCCACACACCCAGCTGCATCAACTGATCAGGGACATACTTTAAGCACCTTCGAAGTTCCTGTGTGAAGACAGCCAGGGATCAAAGCGCTTTTGGAGTTCCTGATGGAAGACAGCCCTTGTGTGACCCCTGCTTTTCAATGGGATCATTTTGCACCACCTACCCAGCAGTCCCTTGCTTTCATAGGGAGGGATTTCTGAATGCAGATTTGGAACCAGTCCCTAGAATCTTGCAGGTGTAAAGTACATATCTTTTTGGTTCTCATTCCAAGGAGCACAGGTAAAGGAATTTCAAATATAGACGAGATGGTATTATAAGTTATTCACTGGGTCTGAAGTGAAGACCAGAGATTCTGTGATTTAAATTTCCCACTGTAAATGTGAGCTAAGATGATACAAGCATTGTGCTATTGTATGTTGTAATATTGTATTAGGCTTTGCAATATTGTTCCTTACTACTAACCTGGGAGGTGATTCATACTTTATAGATGAACCTGATAACCTGTCATGCACTGTATGACTTTCAGTGTTCTCTCTCTTTTATCTTTTGATCTCTCCTTCTCTCTAGGGAGCTGCCTTGATGCCAGTGATGGGTTTTTGATCCAAAATAGTAGTTATTTCCTCTCCTTAGATCTGACCTGATTGCTTCCCAATTTCCACGCACAGTTTTCTGTCTTGTCCAGAAGTGATAGATAAGATGGGGAGGGGGGGGGTAAGGCAAGCCAGGAGAGTGCCGTGTACTCAAGGCGAGTGAGAGTACACCAGTGCCACATTCAAAGCTTTGCAGCCTCTCTTCTTGAACAGGTGTGAGGCACAGTTTCATACTGTTATCTTGGCTGCCATGCTGTAGGTACCAAAAACAAATGTTTATAATCATAAACATTTGCTGTGGTGTAGTAGCTTTCTCATTGTGGTGTAGTAGCTTTCTCATTGTGGTGTAGTAGCTTTCTCATTGTGGTGTAGTAGCTTTCTCATTGTGGTGTAGTAGCTTTCTCATTGTGGTGTAGTAGCTTTCTCATTGTGGTGTAGTAGCTTTCTCATTGTGGTGTAGTAGCTTTCTCATTGTGGTGTAGTAGCTTTCTCATTGTGGTGTAGTAGCTTTCTCATTGTGGTGTAGTAGCTTTCTCATTGTGGTGTAGTAGCTTTCTCATTGTGGTGTAGTAGCTTTCTCATTGTGGTGTAGTAGCTTTCTCATTGTGGTGTAGTAGCTTTCTCATTGTGGTGTAGTAGCTTTCTCATTGTGGTGTAGTAGCTTTCTCATTGTGGTGTAGTAGCTTTCTCATTGTGGTGTAGTAGCTTTCTCATTGTGGTGTAGTAGCTAGTAGCTTTCTCATTGTGGTGTAGTAGCTTTCTCATTGTGGTGTAGTAGCTTTCTCATTGTGGTGTAGTAGCTTTCTCATTGTGGTGTAGTAGCTTTCTCATTGTGGTGTAGTAGCTTTCTCATTGTGGTGTAGTAGCTGTCTTCTCACTGTTTTGTGGTGTAAAAGCTGTTCTCTCCCTTTTCTGTGGTGTAGTAGCTGTCTTTCACCATCTTGTGGTATAGAAACTGTCCTCTCCCTAATTAACAAAAAAAGCACAATACCGTGACTGGAACAATACACAAATAACCCGCACATTCAAATTCAAAGTTTATTCTCTATAAGGATTACAATGCTGAGTTTACAGAAATTTGGTTATTGTTTGGTTTACATGTAGTAAAATTGAGATTACAGAGTGTACCACTAGAACGCTTAGCATGGCTAGGCATTTCGGGCATACTTAGTTTTATTCTTAATTGTAAAATATTACAAAATATTA